>NW_028258327.1:10271127-10574157 GCF_053883595.1 Heterocephalus glaber | reverse complement strand
TTTAAAAATGAAAAATACTCATGGAAAGTACAAATATGACAGCATTTGTTAGGGTCATGCTTGATGACTAAGGACAATTTCAGTTCTAAAAATGAAGAGAAAAATTTCTCTGTGTATCTAGTCGTCAGTTTTTATATTTTCATGTATGTCCTTCTCCTAGTTTTTGTCCGTTTTATATCTCTAGTCCTGGAAGTAAACACATGGTTTTGTGATAGCCAGAATGTCCTGGTTTCAAAAGGCAATTTCTGGGGCCGGGGATTTAGCTCAGTGGTTCCGTAGCCTGCCCCACAAGTGCAAGGACCAGAGCTCGATTCCCAGTACCAAAAAAAAGTAATTTCTGGCTAATTCTGTATTACTGACAGAAAGTAAGAAATACATAAATATGCAGATAAATATAGACACAGACATACACACACACACAAAGGAAAGAAAGCTCAAGCTATAATTCTGTACATTTAAGCCTCCCAAATTTATTTTAAATATTAAGAGTCCAGGAGTTGACAGCATGGGGCAGATGACAAACTATTATTAAATTATAGACATGACTACACAGGAAACAATATTCATTTATTCTATCATATAGCAATTATATACACATCAAAATATGTGGACAGAAAGTTGCACAGAAATATAGTAAACTAAAACTGAAGAAGGAAAATATTTTCAAGGTACACTCCCAACTGCTGTATGTATTCAGCTGGAAATAGCATTTAAGGATATAACTGAGCAATAACAATAGTTTGGGGTTGAGACTGTATCTTTGTAGACATCTAGAGTTACAGTTTCATTTGAAGGAAGTGTTAGTCAGATCTGGGCTCAAATCCTATCGGAAGTTGAATGAAGTCTTTCATATTACAGTAACAAAAAAAAAAGCCTGCAGAAGGTAAACAAGGAAGACTGATTAGGTCTATAGATTTTATATTAGGAATAATAGGTACTTTGAGGTCAATAAAAAACATCAATACTCTATCTATCCAAAAAAATTCTAATTCTAGATCTTTATCCAAAGAGAATAAACAAAGATGTGTATAAAATGTTTTTTTCATTAAGTTTATTGGTACATTTTAGGTATACAATATGATGACATTTATCATTGGGAATATGTTCCTTTACATGGTGTATCTTGGTTCTTATTTTTTCCCTATTCCCCTGCCCTCCGTTCAACCCCTCCACCCTTCCCTATTTACAAAGACTTTCCGCTTTTTCCTTTTCTCATATTTATTCCATTCCCTTCTTTCCTTCCCCCTACCCCTCCCACTTCCCCTTCCCCTTTGACCTTTTCTTCCTATTTCACAATATCTAGTATACATTTTGACCCTTATTTACACTTTCAGTTTCTCACACCAGAAAAACTATTCGCTATTTACAAGTGCGCCCTACTTATTTCACTTAAGAGTATGGCCTCAATGTGCATCCATTTAGCTATAAATGTCTCTAATTTCTCATTTTTTGTGGCTGAGTAGTACTCCATTTTATTTAGAAAACCCCACATAGGGCCGGGGATTTAGCTCAGTGGTTCTGGCACCTGCCTTGCAAGCGCAAGGTCCCAAGTTCAATTCCCGGTACCAAAAAAAAAAAAAATTTAGGGCCAGGGATTTAGCTCAGTGGTTTCGCCGCCTGCTGCGCAAGCGCAAGGACACGAGTTCAATCCCCGGTACCAAAAAAAAAAAAAAAAACCCCACATTTTCTTTATCCAGTCTCCAGTTGATGGGCATTTGGGCTGTTTCCAAGTTTTAGCTATTACAAACTGTGCTGCTATGAACATGGGCACACATATATCACTGTGGTATGATTCTTTTAATTCTTTGGGGGAAGATCCCCAGCAGTGGAATAGCAGGGTCAAATGGGACTTCCAGTCCTAGTTCTTTGAGGTATCTCCATACTGATTTCCACAGTGGTTGCACCAGTCTACACTCCCACCAGCAGTGGAGCAGGGTTCCTCTTTCCCCACAGCCCCGCCAGCATTTGTTATTGGTTGATTTCATGATAGCAGCCATTCTTTCTAGAGTGAGGTGGAATCTCAGTGTTGTTTTCATTCGCATCTCTTGGATGACTGGTGATGTTGAACATTTTTTCATATGTTTATTTGCTGCTTTTACTTCTTTGTCTGAGAAATGTCTGTTCATTCAGATGCCCATGTTTGGATTGGGTCTTTAAATTTGGGAGGTCAATCATGAATTCTTGATGAAGGAACTTTGATAAATGTTGTTTCTCGGTGGAAGTAGCTCTGTCGGGGAAGGGGCTGGGTTCCGTGTCCAGTCTGACTCCTTTCTGGGCCAGCGATCCCTCTGGCTCGGTTCTCCGTCCTCTCCTCCCAGGGACACTGGGTGCCAGCTCAGAGCGACCTCTGGCTGCGCGCCTAGCCACCCCCGCCCCTGGGACCCAGCGCGGTTTCCCAAGCAGGGAAAAGTGCGCAGCATTTCTGAAAAATGTTGAGCTATATAAGAAAGTCACTCATGCATAGAAGCAAAGACAAAAAGGAAACAACTTGTCTGATATAATGGTATATCCTCAATACATAATGATAATAGTATCCAGTGCTTAAAATGTTGAACATCATTTCATTACATAAAAAGTGGTTCATCTTTATATGAAAATTACAAAGCAACATATATAGTAAAGTGCTGCTTTTAGAAATTTAAAAATTATCTTACATGTTTATAACAATATACAACAAAACACTTAACAATTGTTAACTCAGCATAATTCTTTCCTTTTTAAATTTTCTTGTTTGGATTTTCTAAATTGTCTGTAATGAACATGTATCATTTCCATAATAAGAAAAAATATCTACTATCATGTGAGAATAAAGATTTGAAATCTTACAGTGGCAACTATACATGAAATACAAAAACAAAAATAAGAAGTTACCAGCATCATCAAAGGGGGAAACCTTAAATTCAAACCTCATAATACATGATTAAAGAAACAAATAATGAAAAACAGCATGCAAAGAAGTACTGCGTGGGAATAGGCTCAGAGAATTCAAAAACAGACTTCTTACTAGTGCTAGACCATGTGAAATTTTAGATGGCATCCTGGTTTATGTAAATTTAATCAAAATGAAGTAGATGGACTACATACAACCTGGAGAAAATGCAAAAAATAAGCTAAAAGATCCAAAGAATGGATTTTATAAGTATATACTCAGGTAAAGACAATTCCTTCTGGAAAGTAATGATGCTATACATAGAATACCCCCTTCCCAATCCACCTCCATGTGTATTCTCATCCTCTCAGGACCAATTTAGAGCAAAAAACTTGTAGTAGACAGCCTCAGCCAGAGATACAGAACCAAATACTTGGCATAAATGTTAACTGATTCTTGGATAATTTTCATTTGAAACCCTTATTCTGGTCCAAACTTTAGGCATCTTTAAATGTCTATGAATGATCTTTCTCTAAAATTACTTATAGAATTGTTTCTGTTTTTTTTTTTAAAAAAAAAAGAAGTGAGAACACATCCTTTTGGGAGGTAACAGTTAGAATGTAACCTGTACCTTCCGCACCAGTACCCCCAAGGCAGATTCTTAGAAGCTTTCACATAACAGAACTGTCTAAAGTAGTTTTTGAATGTTTTAATGATACAGAATAAACTAAATTAAATGAGAGAAAAAAGTTAACTAAGAAGCTGTGGTCAGAACTCCTAAAAGGATATGTAAAGCATAAAACTAAAAAGATCAACGATGGTTTCACTGAAAATTATCTAACAATCAATTACTCCAGATGACTGGTACAGTATTTGACTGGGGATGCTTTAAATCTAAATTGGACTTGGAAGAACATAATTTCTTTAGCATTATCATTCAGAGGAAATATTGGTAATAATAGTGCTATTATTAATTTCAATAGAGACCATAGCTTCTCCTCCTAACTGCAAATAGACTTTTGCCTAAGGCCTGAGAGTTGTTAAAATCCAATCTGTCTAGCTCTTCTTTACATTTATAATGAATATGAATGAGCTACCAGTATATTAGTTTCATTCTTGAGTTTTCTGAATCTTCTCTCATACAAACCGAAATGAACACAAACTGTCTTTCACAATCCTGTCCATATTTATTTGCATACAGGCAAAAAAGGCATTTTATCCTATGTGTCAAACTCAGTGACTGAAACAGCTTGCTGTCAGCTTCAGAAACCATTTCTTTTTTTTACAAGCATGGCACACTGCCTCAAGCCAACTAAACACTAAAGTATGTTGGGCTGCTCACACCGCAAATTATGTGGAATGTTCTCCATGTTTTTGGTTGCTAAAGTACTGATTTTGTGGATCATCCAGTTCAAATTAAAGGCACATCTGACCTCAAACAGAAAATTCCCATGAAACTGACACTGTAGTTGACCAAGATCCCATTCA
Source organism: Heterocephalus glaber (assembly GCF_053883595.1). Classification (NCBI taxonomy): domain Eukaryota; kingdom Metazoa; phylum Chordata; class Mammalia; order Rodentia; family Bathyergidae; genus Heterocephalus; species Heterocephalus glaber. Next base: position 10,569,800 of record NW_028258327.1, on the reverse strand, counting down.
CTTCATAAGTCTGTGTTCTCAGGCTCAAAATCAAACATCTCAAACGTTATTTTTCAAAAACTGAAGAGACATAATATAAACTCTAAAAGTCATTAATGTGTTTCAAATAAACACTAAGAACTCATCCTAAATATACATGTCATAGTTCCAAAAACAGTGTATAGTGGAGGCCACCTGCAACAAAGGGAATTTGTAGCAAATATAAGTATATTTCCAGGAAAGACCTAACAAACTAAAGCAAAAATCAGTCTAACAGATTATTCACTTCATTTCTAATTTTCATACATATGCTGAAATACAGTAGGTTCGACTGCGAGATGTGATTAAGAAATAGTCCATCAGACCGGGGATTTAGATCAGTGGTTTCACCGCCTGCTGTGCAAGCGCAAGGACCCGAGTTCGATCCCCAGTACCAAAACAAACAAACAAACAAAAAAAGAAAATAGTCCAAAAGTGAATAAGGCAGCATTATATGAGACCTTATAATAACCATATAAAAATAACCTTATAATAACCGAAGCATTATATTAGAAGTATTATTTTCCCAAGCATCAATGAGTCCTCTCAAATGAAATAACGCTTAAAAAAGGGTCCATAAAGTTCTGCACCAGAACTTCCACAAGGTTTGACTCTCATACCTTTGATATTTATTCTCTAAGTACTACACTTAAAGACAATGCCCTGAATGTCATTTTTGAAGGTAAAAGAAAACACTATATTGATAAGTGAACAGAGATTTGCTTACCAAAGATAAACTAAAGAAACTTAAGAATCAATCATCTTCAATCATTGACTTCAATCACCCACTGTTGTGGAGATTCATTCATCTTAACAGATAAATGTGTGCAAAAGATCTTGGCATATGTCTCCCTGGTCCAAGCTTTTTAAGAGTTCCAGAACACACCAGAAAAGAGTATCATTTAACTTAACTGATAGAAAGTAAAATGCTGAAAAGATGACAAGCTCTAACAAGAACTATTTTTAACTTCTGATCTTTTAGACCTGCTGTTCTTAGTGTACATGTATCATCAAGTCCCTGAATGGTTTTCCTCACTAAAGTTAGATAACTGACATAGATGTTATCTGTAACAGGGATTGTAGGGCCTATATAAACCTGTGTGTGTGTGTGTGTGCGTGTGTGTGTGTGTGTTTCAAAAACAATCATTCATAAAACAATCATTCCAAAGCAAATAAACCTACATAAATTTAAGGTATTCACATTAATCAAGACAATTCAGGAACTAAGTCACATCACAACCACCTTAGAACTCAAATTCTTCCCTTCTCGCCTGCAGTTCAGTAAACTTAAGGTACAATGGCAACTGCAGGTAGGATTTTTAAGTATGTGACTATTCTAAGCAAATTTTTCTCCAAAACTGTTCAGGATGCTGCACATTTTTCAGAAATGCTTGAGAAACTGAATTCTTTATTAAAATTTCAGTTTTGACAGCAAAGTGACCAACATATACTCAGATAAAAATCTGTGTCCCAAACAAAACTTTACAATATTAAGGGTTATTCTTCAATTTTTTTTCAAAATTTCACCAATACAAATAAGATGTTTTCTACACTATTTCCCAACTATTTTAGTTGTATGTATCTTTCACACACAAAATTATATGTAAAGCATATGCCTGTGAATTTTACTTTAAACACTTTTTGGCACTCTTTTCTTTAAAACTCTCACATTCTATTTTTATTGTTCAAAGTGATATGGATGATTGTAGAAACTGTGTCACTAAAATTCTAACCATGCAACACTTGACAAATTATAGGGACTTTCCATCTGTACTTTTTATTTATGGCTGACATCAGACTTATATTCCTATGTATGGAAAAGGGAGAAATGGAGATACAGGAGTAACAGAGACCTTGAGTGTGAATATATGGGCTTCCTTTACCCATGAGACACATGTGTTAGGATAATTTTTCACAAAGGTATGTTGTTGAAGGTTTGGGGGCTTTTTTGGGCTTTGTTTTGTTTTTAGTATCCAGGATTTTTTTAAGAAAAAAAATGTTTCCTAAAATAAGGGGGAGGGAGCTAAAATCAGGATGACGCTGAAGACCTGCCGAAGCTGAAAGACAGGCACACAGCGCCGCAAGCTGGACCAAGCTCGGAGGGCAGCTCTCAGAACAGCTGGAGCTCTCCGAGAGCCCAGCACCGCGACCGCGGCGGAAAAGTTGGGGAAACCCGCCCCTCCTCCCGCTCACCGCCCGGCTCCGAGCCAGCGGCCCGGCGCAGGAGAGCCGCGCAGCCGACCGCTTTCCTAGAAGGCCCGGCCGCCGAAGCACGGGGAAACCGAGTTCCCGCAGGGCCCCCCTGGGAGGCGCCGGCTGCGGGAACAACTCCCGCTCAGCGGCGGACGCCTGGGCGGCGAAACTCACTCGGGCCCAGCCGACTCCGGCTCCAGTCCGCTTCCACCCAGCCGCGCCCCCTTCCCGCCCCGGCCGGACCCCCCCTCACCTCAGGCCGAGGGCCGCGCGCTGGCCGGGGAGCGCTGCCCCGTCGCGTCCCTCCCGGAACTTTCCGGACATAGCACTTCTCTCCTCCGCTGCAGAGAACGACGCTTCCCCGCAGAGGATAAGGATGGCGAGGCGGCGATGCGCGCGGGAGCCGAAAGTGAGGAGCATCGCGACCGGCGCCTCCGCCCTGCTAGCAGCCGAGGCTCCCGCCCCCGGGGTAACCAAAGCACCCTCTTAAAGGCGCCGGCCCACTTTTAGGCGGGGAGGAGGGAGGAGAAGGAAGGAGGATGGGGGGTAGGAGAGGGCAGGAGGCCAGGGGGAAGGGCAAGAGTAGACTGGAGAGCCCAGGAGGCCACCGCCCCAGAAGTAACTAGGTTGCTCACTGGCCCTTTTCCGGCTCCTCCGCCTACCCAAGGTGGTGGGGTCGGACCTCTGCTTGGGAAAAAGCACCGCGGATAGGGCAAGTTCCTGTGCCCCACTCCGCCCCGGAATTTGGCCTCTAATTGTGCCTTTGTTACCCCGGAGCCCTGCGGCGACAGCCAGTGGAATTACTGCGTTGCCCTAGGCTGCTTGCCTCCCCTCCCTGGTTATTTATTCTCACCTCCGACGGTAATGAAAATCTCACCTAAGACAGTGGTAAACTGAACACTAGCAGGGTCCCCTGAAACACGCCGAACCCCAAGGTGTGGCGGAAGAGTTTGTCCTATTTTGTGTTCTCTATCAATGGCCATTTGCTAGATGGCCTCTACGTGGATTTCTAGAACCATTTACTTTCACGAACTAAAATTGTCCTTAAACTGAATTCAAGCCCTCAAAAAAGAACCTGCCTTAAGATCTAAACAATGCTACTTTTGAAATGTTGCTTTCAACTGACAAATGTTACTGTTTTTCCATCTATCATCAACTTTTGTGAAAACTGCTGAGGCTACAGCAAAAAGTGAGTTTGCTCAGGAGGTTCACAACATCAGCAGTTATCATGACCCAAGTAGTAGACCACAGTAAGGGTGTTGAGCAACATAGGGTCCACCAATGTCCACGGGCTTGTTTTCCTACCTCGTATCTCCAACCCTTGTTACTTAGTACTGTGGAGCCTCAGCATGATGTGGTAATGTTTTTACACTGCCCTGTGTTTTCTCACTGAGGTAGTAGGCGATTTGGGGTTAAGATCAAGTATGGGCTCCAAAGCACCAGTCCTAGCATGGCACTCAGAGGGCGTGGAATTTTCTAATTGACACAAAGTCACATGCATGGGCCATTACATCCCAGTTCATCCTCTCATGCCTACTGCAGCTGTGAAACAAGTGTTTGTGTTGAACTTGTGGAGGAAGAGAAACAGAGAGAATGTACAAAAGACTAGAGCAACTTCTGTTACCATACGGAAAGTAAACAAGCCCTGAGCTCTCTAAAAGCAGGAGATTAAGGCAGAAAAAGAGGTTAACAATAAGCAAGAGTGAAGATATCTTGGTTTTATAAGCTCTTATATAGTTAGGATAGTTGGGTGTGAATAGGCACCCAATTCAAACTGACTTAAAACCTACAGCAGAGGGGGTTGGAATTTATTTGGCTGATATATTTATAAATCCCAAGAGTAGAGCTGGCAGAAAAAAAAAAAAAGTAACAACAACAACAAAAGTATTTTTAAAAATTCTTGTTTTTCCTCCAGATGCTCCAAGAGTGTCAGGACTCAGTTTCCCCCCATATCTTGGCTGTGCTTTAATTGCACTGGTTCTGTTTTCTCTAAACAGGGGCAAAACCTACGCCTCCAGGCTTACCTCCAATCTCTTTAGCAATTGATCCCTCTGCAAGAGCACAGGCCAAGGATCATTTTCACTGGACTCACTTGGATCCTGTGCTCAGCTCTGAACCAACCATTGTAACACTCAGGCTAGAGTCATTTGCCTAGATCTGAAAAACCTCAAGGAAAATAGCTTTAGTTTCCCATTCTCCCATACATCCAAACCAGATAAACTAGTGGAAGAGAAAATTTCCCAAAGGGCAATTAAGGTATTATTAAGAAAGAAATATCCCTGGTACCCCCCAAAAAAAAGAAAATGAAAGAAAGAAAGAAAGAAAAGAAAATTTGAGTAGATGAGAACCACAGATGTCTGCTACTGCCCTCTATTCTCCAACACACACCACATCAACCATGACCACTACCACCACAAAGGGACTGCCTACATCTGGCTCCTTTACCAGTAATCTCAAGATCAGAAGAATAAGAATGCTGATGGTCACAGACTTATAAGTAATTGAACCAGACATCCATGTCCTTAGACCTCAGGAGATACTTTTAAAACTACTTCCAAATAATATCTAAAACAAACTATTTATGATTTTCCATCTAAATTATGGTAACCTAACCCCATAATCATTGTAAGTCTTGTGTTATGTAATCAATTGATAAGAACTTGATAAGAGTTCACAGAAATTCCTTTTTACATATATTGAGTTTGAAAAAAAAAATGTAGCCCATTAAAATCATTTGTCAGTATTCAAGTGCCACAGAGCTCAACTTCATTATTATACTTCAGTAATGTCTTTATGTTTTCAGAGATAGCATGGAGGATGTTATAATGTGCCTATCCAAAATGCTAGGTTTTGCCTTTTTTCTTCCCACACAGGAACTTTTCTTGTAGTTGCTAATTTTAGAAATTTTGTATTTTTCTTCCTTCATTTGTACATTCTGTAGAATTCCATATATATCATATAAAAATAGACATAAAATACTTTAGAATAATCTCAAACATCCTCTTAATTTCAGGGATAAAGAAATGAAAGCTTCATATGTGACTTGTTTCTTTTCTCTCACTGCTTGTAGAAGTTTGTTCTTCTGTTGGGTTTCTGGAATCCTAACAATTATATGCCTATGTGTAGATTTTTTTTGATCAAGGCTAGTTGGAGTCCTGTATGCCTCACTTATCTATATGTCAAGTTCTTTTCCCCTGCTTGGGAAGTTTTCTGCCATCACTTCTGTGAACAGTTTTTTATGTCATCTGCACTCTCTCCTGTTTCTTCATTGACTCCAATCAGTCTTATGTTATTCTTCTTTGCATCGTCGAACAGCTGCTGGATTGATTTCTCGTGGTTCCTTACAATTTTAAAGCAATTTTTCTTTTACTGGTCACTAATTGCAATCTTATCTTCTATATCTGAAATTCTGTCCTCACATGCTCTCATTCTGCTGTGTAGACTTTCAATGGAGTTTTGAATCTCCTGGAAATCTGTTTGCATCTGTTTTATGGATTCCATTTGTTTCCTATGTTGGGATTCCATCATGTTCCTCAGATCCTCTATTTTTTCATCTGTGTCCTCTCTAGATTTATTAATCATGTCTTGCACTATGGGCACAATCTTTGCTGTTATCTGAGAAATTATTTCAGATTTCATTTTTTCCAGATCCTTTTTTGTTGCCAGTTCAGGGAATCCAGGTGGTTGAGTATCAGATTGTTCCATCTTGTTTCCCTTTGGGGTTGCTGTAGGTGATCTGGAAGTCTGTTTTTGAAGCTTGTTTACGTGTCTTCTCATTTCCACGGGGGGTGGGGGGTGGGTGCTGCTGGCACCCACAAGGCTCACCTCCTCTGCCCTAGGAGCGAGCAGTGGAATGGCAGTGGGGAGCCTCCTCCTGGGTGCTGGGATTGGCTCACCTTCTCTGCCCTAGGAGCGAGCAGTGGAATGGCGGCAGGCAGCCTCCTCCTGGGCACTAGGATTGGGTCCAAGAAATGAAAGCTTCAATGGTTGACTTGTGTAGGTCTGTCCACCTGTTCTTAGCATTTGTAATGTGCCTAACTCCAAGCAGACAGAAGCAAAAGCATAGAACATAGTCACTGTTTTCAAAGATATTAAAATTAGTCAAGGAACTATCTAAAACATAAAACAATTACAGAGCATCACAATATATAATATAATTTTGTGTGAAAAAATTGTGATGAATGCTATGTTTTAAAATAGGCATTGTAATTGGAGATACTATAGACTAGTCTTAGAAACATTTTTTATCAAAGAAGCAACTTTATAGCATCTTAAAAACTCAAAGATAAGCCAGGGATGGTGGCCCAAGTCTAATCCCAGCACTCTGGAGACAGGCAGGATGATCACTGCATGTTTGAGAGCAGCAGGGACTATGTACCATTGCAAGTTCAAGTCCAGTCTGAACTACACAGCAAGACCTTGTCAAAAAAAAAAAAAAAAAAAAGAGAGAGAGATAAAGGAGCTTTTCAAGTGAAAACAGAAAATGAGAAGACATTGATGGGAAAAAAAAGATATTGCCATTTGTTGAAATGGAAAGGATCCTGAACTGTCATGATTTAGAGGTTTCTCAACACTAAGTTATGAAATTTCACTTATTAACCACTGTTGTTCTCTGCTGTGTTGTTTCTTTGTTGTTCTTATTGCTTGTCTTTTTGCAGTGCTGAGGATCAAACTAAGGCTTCATACATGATAGGCAAGCCCCTACACTTCTACATCCCCAGCCCCAACCATTATCATTTTAATTAAACAAAATCAGATATCAGCCTATATTCTACTTTAGAACATTGTTTGTTAATATTTGTTTCATTATCATATTTGTTCTGAGCTATGATGTAAATTCTGTCTTGAGTCATGTTCAAAATAAGTTCAAAAGCCTTAGTACTGAAACAAATACACTGGATGTGAAACTCTACTTTATGGAAAGACATTAAGCACTTAACATTTCTCCAAGCATTAATTTCCTGTGTGGAAGAAATTTTCAGCAGTCATGTGTGCATAGTAAGACCTGTAAATGGTAACACTTATTTATTGATTAGATTGAAGATTTTCAAACCTCACTGAACACAGAATCACCTGAAAGATTCTCCAATGTAACACTGCCTGGGGCCCAGCCTCAGAGACCCAGATTCAGTTTAGATATTGAATCTGAACGCCAGTGAGATTAAAGCCCAGGTGGCTCCAGTACGCAGTCATAGCTGAGAACCCCTGGATTGTACCCATAGGAGAACACATCTAACACCTGAAGAGTGTGATGATACACTATCTCTTTCTTTAGTGGACAAGTGACCTTCATGATTTATGCATCTATTTCTTCACCAAGCTATAGATAGCATGCTAAGTAGTCAATAGAATTATAACTACTCTCTGCTCTGCATTGCCCCTGAAAAATCCTCAGTTGTAGTGCTAACAGCCATTGTTTAATCTCAGCCAGCAACACAGCATGAATCCTGAGTCTTAATCTCTTATGTGTCTCTCCACATGTACAATTTATGGTCAGTTATCAGCATACAATAGCTTCTGCAGGTGTTATGGGGAGTCAAATGATACTAAAACCTTGCTAAGGAAGAGAAGTGCTGAGCAAATGACACTGGAAATCCATAAACTGAATAATTAGCAAGTGACTTATTATAATTCAGTTATTTCCATCCTGACTTTTAATAGTGTAGATTCTAAATATTATAATTAGTGGTGTACTTTTTGTCATTTTATATTCACAAATTCTTCTTTGAGTATTTTTTCCCTATCCAGTCAATCCCTCTATGTTGAGACAGAAAAATCTCCCTCAAAGACAATTTATCCAAAGATTCATAATCCAAAACCTTTGATATCTTGTGTAGGGTTTTTTTTCTATGTAAATACAGGCCTTTTTTTACATTAGTTGGGGAAGGATAGTGATGGCATAACTTTGAATCTCCCCAAAGAGAACACAGCAACCAAAATAAGAGGGAGGAAACTCAAAACTACAATTCTGATGACCAAACAGTATGTGCTTCATTATGTAACAAAATCAGAAGTTCCCAAAACCACTACAAAATCTTCTCACTTAAGCAACTGAAACTGAATCTAATCAAGCTTCTAGACATAATAAGAAATACAGAGGAGAGAGGATCAAGTTAAAAACACTCCAAGAAGGCAATCAATCAAATCCAGTATATTGAATATTCAATAAGAAAAAACACCTGGTTTCTCTACCAATTTAATGACATTAAAAAAACAAGAGTCAGTTCATGAAAAAGTAAAGAGAGACATAAAATGTAATAATTAAGTACACTGCACACTAAGGACAAGGCCCTAGTGCCGGTATTTTTTCATGGTAGCTTAGCATTTGAACAAAAGACTTATTAATGAGAATCTCAGTGGGAAGACTATACAACCACTGCACTTGGCTGGCCCTCCGCACTGCAGGTGTTCACCCAGGTATCTCTGTGTTTTCATTCTTTCCCATGTGGCTGGGAACCAATGGTTAGCTTTAGCTATCCCCAACTTGGAATGTCCATGGTCAAGTCTATAGGTGTGTTCCTATGGACTAACTGGCTGGATGCTCTTCTCTTTTTGTAAGCCTTAATAGATACATGATCTCTTGGCCTTTTCCCCCTTCCCTCACTGTACCTCATCATGCTATTTTCCAACCCACTGAGTAAGCGTGTATACATCCACACACAATACACACACACACACACACACACACACACACACACTCTTATACACCAAATAAACACTGCAGTATTAGGTAAGATCCTACAGTCCAATGCCAATCAAAGGAGTAAAGAGCAGCCATCCAGCCTCCTTTTAGACCATGTCTTGTTCTCATGTTTCTCCAGCACTTGTATATAGACTACTATTGGCCCATAATTAAATTTTAGATAGGATAACCTTAGATATATCCATTTAATTATTTTTTAATTAGAAAATAGAACACATCAGTCTTTATGTATCAGTTCTTAGGAGGAAGCTAGGTTTTAAAAATTAGTCATTTAAAGATATTAAGTAAATTGCAAAGTTTTTGAGGATATGCAAAATTCATGAAGATGCTTTATATATGACTAAAAGTTTTAAAACTCTGCCTTAATAGAATCAGAAAGAGATTTCATAGTTCACACACTGCCCAATTCAGCAGGAGCTTCACTAAAAATGCAAGATTGCATAATACTTGAGTAAATGCTTTGGTATTGATAATCACAAATTCTTTTCACCATGACAGAGGGATTTTAGGCAGTTACTTAACCTTTCCAACCTTTAGTTCATTCATCTATAAAATAAGAATAGAATTAAACTATTACAAGGATTAAATAAAACATCCATGTGTAACATTTATCACAGTTCCTAACATAATGTTAACATCAATGCACGGTAGAATCATCATTAATGACACTATCAATGCATGTTACAACCATCACTAATGACAGAGCTGATATTTTTATAGTGGTTTTTATATCTCTTTCTCTTTTTTAAAAATTGTAGAATGGTAGGCAGCCAGCTGAAAAACTTTCTATTAGAAAATATAATTAATAGTATCAATGTCACCAAGTTTGAGGGTTTTTTCAGCATAATTTTTTTCAAAAGTGGTATAGTTCTTACCCACTTGACAGTAAATTTTGTCACTTTTATCTCATTTGTAATCACTAAGTTTTCATATAACTAATGTGTTTGAAAATAATTACAGTGGATCCTTACAAAAAGTATTACTTTGAAAACCTTGAAAGAATATTCAGAAGTTATAAAAGCTCAGTATTTTTGGTGTTTTTTTAATGAGATAATGAATAAACATGTACTTGAGTTGAAATTAATTTTTTTTTTGATACCAGCGATTGAACTCAGAACCTTGCACTTGTGAGGCAGCCAGTAGCACCACTGAGCTAAATCCCCACCCTTTTTGAAATTAATTTTAATTCATAAGTCATAAGTATAAATCCTCCATTGTAAAATAATAACCACTAAGAAAATAATCTCAAAATTACTATATAAAATCATTTCTATTTCTTCTAATACATAATTATTTAATTTATGATATTCATTTTCCAAAGATTTTTTGCTGATGTTAGACATATAATTTATACAGACAATTGAAAAAACAATAAACCAGTGTACCAAGAGAATTGTTTGAATAAGTTCATTGTGGTGTCCTGCTACAGGGATTCCACATCATGGCCAACTTGTTATCCTGAAGACCCGCCACCACATTAACCAAAACCACACTTCCCCACTACTTACAGCTGTATTAGTCATTTCCTATCACTGGGAAACACCACAACTTAATGGAGGTGAGGTTTAATGTGGCTCACAGTTTTAGTGAGTAAAAGAGATAGCAGTGTCTACTAGAGGAAGAGAGGAAAAAGAACTATATTTCTAACTTATATGAGAGGGGGATCAGAGAGAGGAAGGAGTGGTTAGCTGAATAACTATCTCCAGAATTCTTCCTAAATAGAAGTGTCAAGTGTTTGGGACATTTGATATAAGAGAGATGTTAAGGCTTAAATGACAAACATGCCAAAAAATTCGAGAAGGGAGAAGCTGGATCACATGGACAGGGGTAGAAGCTTTTTGCTCTCGAAAGTGACAAAGAAAAAAAGAAAGAGTAAGAAACTAAAGAGAGGAGAAAGAAAGTGGGGGAGAGGGCCTGAGACTAGGTAAGGGGGAAGATTAATGATACTTCTTAGTGGCAAGTTCCTCAAAGACACTGTCAGAATCATGATAAGAGCTGTTTCATTTGTACAGTAACCTAACCCACTTCATTTTCTCTCCAGAAATTCATTAAAATCAGACCAAGCTACAAATGCTTTTTGGAGGTTGTGTTTGTTTGTTTATTGACATCAAGAGAATTCAATGAAGTTGTGATTCCTGTCTATGTTGACTTAGTACACACTAGATGAATTAAAGAAGCAAAAGCCTGAAAGGTACATATTTCAGAAGAGCTCAGTCCTTTAGAGATTTTCAAAACTTTGAGACTTTGTACATTCATGACTATGAACTTGGGTGTGATCTAAAGATGAGGGTGCCTGGTATTCATCCACCAACTCCTGTCAATCACTACAGGAGAGTAGCTTCTTGAGGCTTATTCTCTGAAATACCTGAACTGTCTTGGTTTGTGCTGGGGTGGAGCTGGAAGCTGGCTCCAGAGGAAGGAAGCCCTCAGAGGCACGTAGGCAGAGATTGGGGTTCTGACTACTAAAAGTGTGGTTATCATGCATGGAGGTATTAAAGCAATGATAATATGTACTACGTAAGGGTAAAGAGACTTGCCAGTAGTCCCAGAAGTCATTCAAGACTAGGGACAACATATTGCAGGGTGAGTGGAAAGAGGAAGGGAATCTAGTTAAGACTTAAGCCAATTGAGTTTGAATTCTAGCTCTGTTCTCTAGTTTTTGTGCAACTTTGGAAATCAGCCATTCTGAGCTTCAATTGGATGTCCTCCTCTCTTCACTTCTCTGTAAAATGAATGTAATTAACTTGTAGGATTTAGGAGAACTGAATAAAGAAATGTTCATAACATAAAGGAAAGAGGGGATTGCCTAAAACAGAAAAGACAGAACATTAAATGGCAATAAACAGTAATAATTATTACATCTTTATAAAATGGACTGACTTTGATATGCACACAAACAGGAAACAAAAAGAAAAATCTTTCTGTTTTTCCCTCCATCCATGACTTTTAGCAATGCTGTGTGGACTCTCCCTTCCCCACCACTGGACAATGTACAGTTGCTCTCTGTTCCTTTTCAGTTCTTACCATTTTTCACTAAGTCTAAGATAGATTGGTGGGAAATCAAGATGTATCTTATAATCTAATGAATCTTACTTTAGATGCAGTTCTGAAAATAGGATTCATTTTGATGATGAGCACTCCTTTTTCATCCATTCAAAAGTCTAAAATCAAGGTTTCAACATTGATAGCTATTGAAACTAGTGAATAGGTGCACTGGATTCACTGTATTCTACCTTTGAGATGTTTGAAAACTTTCACAATACAAAGCTGTACTAAAGTTTATCATAATCTAATTAAAATTTTTAATCATATTAAACTCTTCTTAAAAATTGGACATCAGAATAGGTATACAGAGATTTTGATAAGATTATTTTTAAAAGGTAAATAAAACTAAAATGTATATTTTTCTTTCTTGTTTATGTTACTTTCTGTCACAAAGTCAGCTTTGCTGTGGCATACATGAATATAAACATAAATGAATACAATTTAATTAAATTGCATTTAACTAAAATTTAACTAAACAAGCATTGAACACTATATCGAAGAAGAAAAAAGGGCAAGAGCTATTTCTTTCAGATTTATAGGGCCCTTCTTAGAATACAATGTTTAATCAGAAAATATGATGAATGTTTCAGTTTTTTAAAAAACTTATTATGGTAAAAGACAATTGCCATTAATCCCTCTCAAAATACTCCCCCTTGCTTCTAACACATTTATCTCATCTTTTTTGCCACTTTCTGAAGCAGTTCTGGAAGTTCTTTCATGAATATCTTTGGTTGTGCTATCATGATTGCCTTGATGTCCTGAATCCATTTAAAATTTTTACCTTTCATGATCATTTTGACTTTGGGGAAGAGTCAGAAGTAGCATAGTGCCAAATGTGATGAATAAAGTGAATGAAAACTCGCCATTATGTTTTTGACAGAAATTGCTGTAAATGATTGATCAATGAGGGGTGATAGAAAACTACAATGAATGTTTAAATTGTTTAAATCTGTTGCAATAAGAGACACATTGCCATTAATACCTCTCAAAATATTCCCCCTTGCTTATCCCATCATTCTTGCCAATCTACATGATAAGGGTTTTTTTTACTTAATCATTCACCATATTTTTCAATCACCTCTTCTATATTTCTGAAATGACAACACTGAGAAAGACAGTGTAGGGAGGGGGAATGAACTTAAGCTCAAGATAAAATATTCTTCTGAAGTTTTTCTTTGGATACATTGCATGTATCTTTGGGGGCGGTGCTGTCATTGTGTTTTGATTTTTGTTTTGTTTTGTTTGGGAGTATTTCCCCAACAGCATTAAATAGTAACTTTAGAGCCAAGTCTACTTGCTTTTCATCCACACCAACCTCTTCATTATCAACAAGTGAAATATTGATATGGCAAGTTTTAGAATTAAATGTTAATTTCTCTTTTTAAAATTAAGTCATAAATTATTAACATTAAAAAAGTAGATATTTGAAAACCAGGGAAAAGGAGCAATTAAAAAAACAGATAAGAGTAATATCATAATTGTTCAGGATTGTGAAGTTATTACATGTTATCTCTCTTACTCCTTGACAGCGGGGGCCTCTGGACCAACTCTTCCTTGGTGGCTGATCTAGACCAAACACTTTGGGAAGCCAGCAGTACATAAAATAGTTAAAAACTTCTGTCTTCTAGGACTTATATTTGCCAGGGAAATAAATATAAACAGAATAAATACATAAAATATAGGGTGTGTTAGGAGGCAATACGTACTATGAAGAAAAAGGAAGTTGGGAAGAGAGACCACTAGCATTAGAGGTAAAATCAACAGTGAAATCTCTTCAGAAGTGCATTTCTAGGGAAGAGTACCCTAGGTAGGAACAGAGAGGTCAAAGATTCTTGAGGTGAGAGCCTGGAGCAGTTGAAGGACAGCAAGGAGACAGGTGGCTGGAAAACAGGGAAGAGGATTAGATGAGGGCAACCTGTCTGGATGCTAGTGGAACCTTAGGCCTTTCCTCAGTTTGGGAAATGGAGAATCACAATCTTATCTGCATATTAAATGCTATAAGAAATCCTGCCAAAAGCAACATGTTTAATGTTGGTATCCCAGCATTTCTCAAACTTTCCTACATGCATCTTTTTTGCATAGAACACTTGATTTGGGGAATACATAGTTTGAGAAAGATGCTTCCATTTGTGAACTATTCTTTAGAAAGAGCAAGTGTCTTATTCTTCCTTATGTCTGCTAAAACACATTCTCACAAAATTGTTGAATGGATCAACCATCATTAGGCCAGAATTATTTAATATACAAGGTCATTGTGCCTTGGAAGAAGCCATCAATCATTTCTTGAAGGAGCTTCCTGTGTTTAGTGGGTAAGCTTTCCACTGGTGGACTGTACGTCCTCCTCTTCACTTCTCCATCCTCCACTGGTCAGTAAGTTAGAGGGCATAGCATCCTGGATATACTACATTCAGCTGCTCAGCAGATCCTGCTCTGGGTTCGTCAAGTCTGCTTTCACTGCAGTCTTGATAAGAAGTATCAGGTAAGTTCCTAGTTGTTAATAAATGAACCTAGTCTTTGTTTCCCACTTGGCTTATTCCCTATTAGCAGATGAATCCCAAAAGGAAGAGGGCTAAATGGTGGAATTTGAGGAAATCTAATGCTCAGTTCTTTCTACTAAAACATGGATAATAGAGAATTCATTTAAATGTATAAAATATAAACATTTTAAATAATTCATAATAAAAGTAGAAGTGTTTTCAAAATACTAGGAAACTATATATATATATATATATGCATATATATATATTCATTTCTAAAGACATTACAGTAGCATCTGTTTCAGAATTTTAAAGAAATTTACAAAATGAAGGCTGGGGATTTAGCTCAGTGGTTTCGCTGCCTGCTACGCAAGCGTAAGGACCTGAGTTCGATCCCCGGTACCAAAAAAAAAAAAAGAAATTTACAAAATGAAAAATACTGTAGCAGGGATGTTGCTCCAGGGGCACAGCACCTGCGTGTGCAAGTGTGAGGCCCTGAGTTCAATTCCTGGTACCAAAAAAAGAAAAATAATAAAAATAAAAATAATTATGCCCTGAAAATGATCTATTATTAAAATATCAACTAATTCTATGAATATTTGAAAAGCTTCTTTGCTAACAAATGGTTATATATTTACTAAGATATTGTCAACCATCTAGGGAATTTATGTACCCACAGGAAGCTGAACTCTTCAGCTGGTTTCACTTGTACATAGTGAAAAAAGCATTAGTGAGTAGATTTTAGTAGAAAATATCATACCTACTAACAGCTTATCACTTGTCTGACTTTTTGTTTGAACCCCCAAACTAACACTATGAAGAATGAAAAGTAATTGAGAAAGAAGAGTGAATAATTAAAATGGCAGAGGGAAACTCTACCCCTACATAATTTTCACAGCCCCTCTAAATGACTTTGCCTTTGAAATTTTGGTTTTTCAGCCTTCATAAATACAGCAGACTCATAAATCTACAGCAATTGTACCTTAACCTTCTAACTTTTAGCTCTAATACCACCTCAACTTAGAGTATATTCAAACTTAACGGGTAAACAGAAAACATTCAGAAATACTAGTGTTTATAAAATGTTAAGTTGAAAATAATTCATGGGGAAAGAAGCTCATTAAATAAGAAAATTGTCAGGGCCAGGGATTTAGCTCAGTGGCATCACACCTGCCTCGCAAGCGCAAGGTCCCAAGTTCAATCCCTAGTACCAAAATAAAGAAAAGAAAAGAAAATTGCCACAGTAAAACATTATGTGATCTTACTTTAGTTAACTTTACAATTATTTTACTACTTCCTAATTTGAGATTTATACTTTAAATATTAATAATACATCTTTGAATGCATCTTGATAAAAGAAGGCTCAATTTCAGGATTTCAGACATATTCATTATGCATAATGTTTTCAATTTTTATCTTTTATTAGTATATGTTTACAGTACATAATGAATACATTTCTGTGGGGAGGTTAATACATATAGTAACACATCTTAATTCTTTTTTTATCCCCTTCCCTTCCCTCTCCTCCTTCCATCTCTTGGTCCCTGTCCCTTTTGCAAAAGAGCTATCTCCTATTTCTTATTTTATATCTTTTATTTTCCTTTTTATATTTTAGGTTTCTCATAGAAGAGAAACCGTGCAGTATTTAAGCTTCTGTGTCTGGTTTATTTCATTTAACACTATAATCTCAAGGTGCATCCATTTTCCTACAAATGACTCAAGTATATCCTTCTTTATGGCAGACAGTATATGTGCATGCATGTGTGTGGGAGTGCATGTAACAGAGGAGGGAGCAAAGACAAAGACATGGGCAAATGGATAATTTTTTAAAAGAAATTTAAAAGAAACATATAAAAATTAAGCTTGGTGCAGGGGCATATGTCTGTAATCCCAGTGCTGTCGGAGGCTGTGGGGAAAAAATGGGTGGGGAACCTGGACATACAGCTCAGTGCAAAAGCCTTTAGTTCAATACCTGTACCACACACACACACAAAGAGATTCATTAGTATTTGTATTCTGGTAGGAATATGTCTCATTCTACATCCACCTACATATATTTGTACATTTATAAACACAAACATGTTCCGGGCCAGGGATTTAGCTCAGTGGTTTCGCTGCCTGCTTCGAAAGCACAAGGACCCGAGTTCGATCCCTGGCACCAAAAAAACACAAACATGTTCCTATGATAAACTCTGAGAATTCTAAATGCACAGAAATTACATTGCATAAACCTTTGTGCAGTCCCTTGGCAACTGGGGAACATGTGTAGGTAAATCAGCAGCTTCTTTTCTCTTGTCAGTCACTGTTTCTGACTTTTAGAACACATGATGCAAGAATTATTTAATGTCAAGATTTCACTTAATGAAATAAAAAAGAAGAAATTACTTTATTTGGAATGAGTAGGCCCACTGAGAAGGTAAATTTTTAAAAATCTAACAATGAAATTCATAACAATGTAAAAATAAATTCCACATGGTCTAAAACTCCTAAAGTTAAAAAAAAAAAATAACAATGTTAAAAGAAACTTTGGGAAAATACCTTTGATGGTAGAAGCCTCCCAAAGAAAAAAAATATGAAAGCCTAAAAAAAGGTTGCTCATCTGTTTACACACTGTGAAAATTCCACCAGGACCATCCCTGCCCACGTGTTATGTGTGGCCCACACATCAGTATCTCCTTTCAAAGAGAACAGTGTGGAAAGGGATGGAAATAGGGTAACTTTACATTGGAGAAATCTGACCGACACTACTTCAGCAGGTGATTAAGGTCAATACTTAAAGCAGTTAAGTTAAGTTGACAGCAGGTATTATTGATAGATGTGTTGAGAATAGCATTTTACCTTTGTGGTAAACCACAGACTAGTTCCAGTTGAATTTGGAAAAGATCTTTCCTCACTACATTGGGGGAAATCTCACTAAAACATTTTGTTTTGTTTTTGTTTTTGGTACCAGGGATTGAACTCGGGTCCTTGCGCTTGCGCAGCAGGCGGCAAAACCACTGAGCTAAATCCCTGGCCCACTAAAACATTTTGTATGTGTGGTTCCGGGAATTAGACCTCAGGCCCTTGGGATGAACTACATTTCCAGCTCTTTAAAAAACATTTTTTTTAAATGCCTTGATGTCTTGAATCAATTCTAAATATTTTTGGCAGTTTCTGTCAAATCAAAACATAACAGTGTCCCCTCATCATCTATGACATCAGATAACTTACAGTGCGATGATGTGCTCTCCTCAGTGTATTTTTTAATGCCTTGGTGATCCATGCAGGGTTATGGTTAGAGGGTTGCTGAAAGCACTGCACAAACTGAGAGAATCCCAACAATGCCATCTCCTTACACTTTCAGATGCCTTCCCCTATAATTCTGCTTCTTAAAGTGTGGCTCTAGGAGCAAGGATGGCAATATCACTTAGGTATTTGTTAGAAATCCAATTTCAATCTGATCCACTGAATCAGAACTTCTGGGATGGATTATAGAAATCTGTGTTGGTGTTTTGTTTTGTTTTGTTTTGTTTTTGCTATCGAGGATCAAACTTGGGACCTTGTGCTTGTGAGGCAGGCAGTGGAACCACTGAGCTAAATCCCCGGCTAAAAATCTGTGTCTTAAAAAGACCTCCTTGGATTCTGTTGCATGCCACTGTTTGAGGGCAAGTACCATACAACATGACAGGGAATATCTGTAATTTCAACTTCATTAACAGTAGACTTTCATTTAATCCAGGCTTTGTTTAGCCAATATAGCAGTTTATCACTGACATCATGTCTTAGTTACTTTTCTCATTGCTGACACAAAATACCCAACACTCGTGTTAAAAGAGAAAAGGTTTATTTAAGCACACAGTTTGTAGAGGTTTCAGTTCATAGTTGGCTGTCTCCAAGGCAGGGTGACATGGCAGAGGAGAAACAGTTCAGGGCAAACAGAAGACAACAAGCAGAACGCAACAAGCAAAACACAACAAGCAACAAGCAGTGAGCCTCTTTCTGCTCCTTATGTATTATCCAAGCTACCCAACCTTAAGGTGGGTAGCATTCACACCCATGATGGGCAGACTTAATCCTAGCATTGCAGCATGAATCAATTCCAATACTGCATCCTTGATCCCAGCACCATACACCCTAAATCCAGGCACCTCCAAAAAGCCCTACCTATGACCACATGAGGCTTTGGGGAGACACGTAGATACAATCCATAACACACCACAAACACTGGAACCAACAAATTAAATTCAGAATTCCATGTGAGCACACCCATGGCAATAAATTCAATCAAGCCTTACATTTTATCTTCTTGAATTAGACTATTGGAATTCTGTACATGCTTCTCAAACTTCTGACAATATTTGGTAAGTTCTTACAACTTTTTAGGGTGAATATACAGTGGTACCTCAGTTCACAAACTTAATTCATTCCACAATTCTGGAAAAGATGGCCACATTCATGTTCATGCAGGAAAGATGGTCATGGTCATGTTTGTCACCCAATGTAGAGTTTTCAAACAAAAATAAAATTTTGCCAAATGCTTCTGTTTGCAAACCAAACTGTTTGCAAATGAAAGTGTTCATGAACTGAGGTACCACAGTATGTCCTGATAGTTGTCCTGAATCTATGTCATATTGATATATGACTCATATATGGATCCGTGGACACTAAAATAGTGAGGGAATGAGTCCTAAGAAGAATCAGGATCAGTTTGTAAGATAGATGCTCAAGATTTGGTCATTGAAAATTTTGATTCAGAAAAAAGATGATATCTGGGAGGACAGGAATAGTCTCCTTTGTCAATGAGACTCAATGATTTGGAGTTTCAGATTTCTCAGCTTCATATATTTCTGCCCAAACATCTTCATCCACTCCTTCCCCAAGACACCCTTGCTTTATTATGAGAGGTCTAATAGAATGGAGCATTTTATTGATGTTACAACACTGCAGGCCTTCCAATCAGGCCCCAGGCTTGAGGCTCAAGAATATCTACACTGCAACTACAGAAGAGGAGGGGCTCCTTCAAGGCTACCTGGGAGACTTTTTGATTCGTCATGTATGTTCCAAGCGAGACAGTCATAGTTTTTCACTCCTTTTCTTCCTTGTAGTAGATCTTTTAATTCAGAAGAAGCCAGCTAATGCCCCATCCTTGTTGTTATTATTGATCATATATGATAACATTGCCTTTATAGTGACTAATCACTACAATGTTCATAGCAAGAAAAAAAATCAAAAAGAAAAGAAACTACAAATGTCTATGGCTGAATATCACACAAAGGTTAAAATGAACTCAGCAACATAACTGATTATTTCTGGAAACATAATATTGATTGAGGAAAGCAAGTTCAAGAAAACTACTTACAAGTGACCCTATAGATATTTTAGAGCTCAAAAGCAAGCAAGAGTTACAGATACAAATGTATATATGGGTTATATATGTAATTATAATAATGCTATGGAGACTCATGATAATTCCCAGTAGCTAGAAAGAATGAGTCACCCAGTGTTCTGCATGGAAAGGTGAAAAAAAGTCAATAGTAATAAATGGTGGATTGTGTGGGAGGTGCAAGAAAGGGAGGAGGTAGGTGTAGTAAACTAAATACTCAAGTCCAAAAGCAAAACTTAAAATTGATAAATTAAGTGATAAACATACCACTATTTTATTTTGTGATAAAAGGCCAAAAGGAATAAAGAGAAATAGATCAAAGAGTTAACATATGTGCATTTGTGGAGTGAGACTGAAGAAACCTAGCAAATTTTTGCTACATTCCTTCCTAGTCCTTCTGTATTCTTTGTTAATAACTTTGTTTATAATGCCCCTTAATAAAACATTTTAACTATGTAAAAATTATAAAATGAAAACTATAAAAGGAATGTTTTTATCAGAGTTTAGAAACCAGGATGATCAGGAGTTCTGGAGAACAAGAGGAGCCAGGAAATAGAAGGCTTGAATGTTAATCTCACCTTGGCTCTGCTACCAATGAACTAGGTGGTCTAGAAAAGTAGTTAAACTATCTAGGCAGACCACTTCATCTGGAATTTGAATAGTCATCATAAAGGGCACTCCAGTTCTAAAACTTTTCTATTATTCCTGTATTTATCTTTTCATCAGTTACTATTACCTCTTGATGAGCCTTCACTTGGGCCCATTATTCCTTTGCCACCACCTCTGTTACACTTCCATACTCAGTGCCCTGGGACATCTATTGGGAAAAGGTTCCTTTTCCCAGAGGGGAAGGCCTCCCCTCTGTCCCTTGCTTTGTCCCCTGATAAAAAAAAGTTTACTCCTAACAAAAAGTATAAAGGAAGGAAAGGAGGGAAGGCTGGAGAGGCAGAATTTAACTCTACTTCTATTCCACCTCTATGCAATGTTAGGACTCTTTTATCTTGTTTGTAGAGCAATTTTTGTGCTTGTTCCAGACCTCTTGTGTTTCACGCTGAGATTATATACTTTGAACTTCAAAGCTTTAAAAAAATAGCACATCCTATGTGAAGGTTTCCTTCCTTTGGACTTCCAAGTTCTGAAGGATCCACATACTCTGAAACCATTTTCCCTGCAAAGAGCAACAGTACTAGTTTCAGGAGGTAGATTCTGACAGCCTGGATGAGTGACTGTGACCAAACACCAAGTGAATTCTCATTCATCCAAAGGGCTGCCACACACACACGTCATCCTGATATTAATTGACACTTTACCAGTACATTAAGGCTCCACCTAAGGCCCATTCATATGAAATCACCTAAAAAACAGGACATCAATTCTAACTTCTCAAAGAAAATAGAGGAACTTGAATTTTAAAATTGAGTAGTCAAAGCCTTTCATATCTGTGTTCCTGGTGAAGCCTGTCATTAGACGATAGACTGTCCTGTTTATTGGTCATGTTTATCACTCACTCTGTTCTGTATCCTTAAAGGCCAGCAGTACCAAAAAAAAAAAAATCATACCAATCAGAATCACTGCTGGCAATTTTAATTCAGCATTCTTGGAAGTTTTGTTGCTTTGGTTGTTGTTCTCATATTTCTAATTCTATTAGAAGTTGTGATGAAGTATGCCTGTCTATTTTTTATTTCTCTTTTTTATAACTGTGTCACTTGGAGTGGTTTTTCTAATATTTTTCTCCCAATGAAATTTAATTATATGAGCTCACAGTTATGTTTAGGAAAAGCTAATATGAGTGACTAACTTTATCCAAACTATTACGAGTCATAAATCCCCACAGACTCTACTAAAAGCTTTGGGTTATGAGGGAAAAATAATTGTAAGATGGGGCCTTTTGTGTGTTTGCTTTTGATTCATGTAGTTTGTAACTGATTTTTGTCAAGACTACCACACTTATGACTGCATAATGATAGGAATCTATTGTCTTGGAAAATTAAGTAACGATGATTTTTATTTCATTTAACGCAACAAGCATTTACTGGACACTTGTTTTGTGTAAAGCCCTGTGACAAGTATGATAAGGGATAATAAAGTGAGTAAAACAAGGTGGCAGCTTTCTAAACAAGCTTTCTTCCAAAGTATATAGAAAAAGAGGCAATTTGTTTCACCTGAAGGACCTTAGAAGACTTTTAGGAGGAATAAAGATTTAACCTGGATTTTGGAAAGTTGACAATAACTTCACAGATGATATAGATGTGGAACAAAAATATACCTCAACACTTGGGCACATTGTTGCGTGCTGATAGTCCCAGCTACTTGGAAAGCTGAGACAGGAATATCACTTGAGCCCAGGCATTCCAAGCCATCCCAAGCAAAATAACACAACCCCATCTCAAAAAAAAAAAAAAGTAAATATACACATATGTATATTTAACAGAATATTTTTAGCACTGAAGCACATATATACCAGACAATTCATAATGTGTACCAAGAATGTAATAAAGAATAGTATCTTCAATATAGATACAATGTAAGGTTACATAGTATGTTAGAAAAACACTAACCCTCCCATAGCACCAAAGTATTTAAAAGGTGTATTTACAGAAAAGGAAACATACGTGACTATTAAATATATAAATAAATTGAAGTTCACTAGTAATCAAAGAAATGTAAATATAAACAATATTTATGTGTGTGTATGTGGTACCGGAGATCGAACTCAAGACCTTGCACTTGCCAGGTAGGTGCAGCACCACTGAGCTACATCCCCAGCCCCCAAAACAATATATTTTTTAACCCTTTCAAATCACAAAGAATTTTAGAAAACATTATTTAGGACCTTCATGGTATGATAAAGTGGTCCTTCCATAAATTCATACAAATCCTCTAGGAAACAATTTGGAAATTCAAGTTAAAAGGCACAGAAAAGATCATCTTTTGTCCTAAATAATTCCCCATCTAGCCATCTGTCATGAGGAAATAATGAAGATACATCTACAATTTAAGTGGAATGACTTTCACTATTAAAATATACTTTAAAACAGGTTGGGATTGAGCTATATCAGGGACTTGGTAGTGCAAGGACTTTTGTTTGATCCTCAGTATAAATAAATAAATAAATAAATAAATAAATAGAAAAAGATTGGTTAAATAAGTTATGATATACACTTCTGATGAAATACAGGCTTCTTAAAATTATACAGTGGACCACTGACTTAGGGACCCAATTTTTTCCCAAAGGCTGGTTGTAACTCAAGTTGGTCAATTGAAAGCTCCGACTCCTCTACACAACTTTCAAAGTCACTCTCCTGTATACAGTAGAGCTCAGTGTCCTTAGAGAGACACTGGCCCAGGATTTCTCAACTAACCCTACACAGGAAAGGATGCTCTAATGTTCCTTCCAGAACTCTTTAAGGCTTAAATCTGTATCTCAGACCATTTGGAAGCACAAGTGGCCAGCATTCGGGTCGTAACTCACAACTTTGGTCATAAGTGAAAAGTAAAATTCTGGTTGTAAACCAAGTTGTTCGTATGCCAGGCTGGTCATAACTTGAGGCTCCACTGTATTTATGAAGAATTTTTGAAGACATGGTAAAATGCTAATGACTCACTACTGAGCAAATAGAATATAAACAGTATCTATAGGATCCAATATATAAGTATATATATGAAGATATACACACACGTACATGTATATACATACACACAAATTTTGGTGCATTTCTTCATTGAGCATGTTCTACTCTTAGCACTAGGAAAAAAATCTTTTTAAATAAATTTGATAACTTTCTTCCTTCCTCCTACATATTATCCAATAAATTTTAAGATGAGAACTACATATCTACAACACCTCTAGCCTCCACTACCTTAAAATTTGCCTTTCCTTTGCAAGGCTTTGAGCACTTTGTGGCACTTGCTCAAATCAAGTTCAAATCTGACCCACTTCTTCACAGAAATTTCTCTCAAAGTAAGACCCCTAAAGTATCATAACAAACTTAAGACTTTACTTTTCCATACTCTAAGCCTTTGATCTGAGAATACAAAGAAGAAAAAAATCTGACTTTGAAACCACATGATAACCTCAGCCAAAGACTTTTTCCTTTAACTTGCAATCTTTCATTAATACCAATTATTTGCTTATATAAACCTGAGTTCTTAATATCCTACCTCCTTAGGAAAAATATTTAAAATTGGTGACCAAATGCATTAAAGTTAAAACCTCATCATATATGCTATCTCTCAGAGATGAAAGCACTCCCTACTTATCTATGTGGGGTAATCCATAAATCCAAAGTAATCTTATTCACTGTCAGTATTTCTGCTAGATTCTATAAAGGAAGAGGGAAGCAGATGTTAGGCTACCAAGGAAAGAAAACACAACCTTCCTAAAGAAGTGTACACCTGAATTGCATTATCTTCAGGGCAAACAAGAGTTGATGTATTGTTAGTATTCTGAACCAAAATTGGGTAAAACTATGTAGCTGATTAAAAAAAAAAAAAACTCATTCCACAATCTCAAGTGTAAAAGAAAAATCACTTAATTTTCATTAATTCAACCAAGTTTTGCTTTAGTTTCTATCCCACTGGAGGTAAATTCTGTTTGCATCATCATTAGGCCCTCTAATCCCATTCCAGAGTTTTGTCAAAAACCAAAAGGCACACATGATGTCTGCAAAAAGAGGAAGGCCTCTAATATACCTTTCATCAAAGGTGCTGCAGGCCTCTTCACTAATCAAGTCTGAGAAAATCTTGTAAACTCTTTGCTTACATGTATTCAGCAGGACATGGGAACCTTCCAGGGACCCAGCAACTTTAACTTCTATGGGCTCACCTTGCAGGCCTTCTCAGCCACTGAGCCCCTCCTATTCCCTACTCCCCAGAGAATCTTATTCCAGGCCAGGAAAGTCCTTCTCCTACCTCAGCTTCTCTGTGATTCTCTGTTTCTTTCCAAAAACCCTATATTCCCTCTTATACTTCCACAATGGGATACAAAGCCCCATCATTATACCTAGAGCCTAAGCCTTAACACAAGGCTTCCCTTGACATTAGGAAGGGTTAACTCTTCAAACCCTCAAATTTCTGGAGGGAATTATTTGTTTTTATTTCTAGGGCAGCAAAGAGAAACTAAAACCAAGCATGAAGTATCTAAATTTAACAAATTTTAATATTTTTATCTTGCCTAATTCATTTGACTTTCTTAAGTATTATATACTAGCCTGCCTCACAAGCACACTAGTCAGTTCCATGTTCTCATTATCCACACATTCTCTTTCCTTCTTCAAACCATTTTCAGGTGCCTGAAGTATATATACCTTCCTGCCGCTTCTCAGTTTACCAGTTGAAGCAACTTCAAGAGATATTCTATTTTCTTATTTAAAAAATCGTTCATTATTTATTTTAAAATCATTCTAAAATCTGGACTTACTTCTTCTATTTAGTACTTCTGATTTCCTTTTTTTAAATTGATTAATACTTAGTAAATAAGTAAAAATTGTATGTTTTTACAGTGTACAATGTTTTATGATGATAAAAATATTACTCCGGATTCCTTTGAGCATCTTATAGGATTAGGACTAAAATAAGGATAAAAGATCTAGTAGAGATGACATTCCCCCCAACACTATTTGTGTCCCAGAGGCTTTTCCTGAAATGTCTCAATACTCTTCTATTGTACTCATTAATGATTACAGGCCAAGGTACCCATGGACAGAGATGTCCACCCTCTCTTACTCTGATAGGACAGTGTCCTCTTCTAGGGACCCTCTGAGAACTCCCTACCCTTAGGACATTCGCTTCACCTCTGGGTATGGGGATCTGACCTGAAAAATGCTATAGCTGAGTAGAAGCTTCCACCCCAGAGGTCATTCTTTGCCAACCTTGAAATGCAATCTGGTCTCAGTGTTCAAATATTTCCAATATATTCTTTCCACCAAGGGGCTTGTCTTGAATTATATCCTTCAGACCTTAGTTAAGATTATTTTAGTTGCAAGTAACAGAAAACAGCTCAAGGACAAACAGGACAAGTCCTCATGAATAGCTCTCTCATTCGCCTCTGAATTTGTCAATCTTCTTGACTCTTGGTTCACTCTGAGTGTTTCACTTACATTCATGGAGTGACTCTTATTCACTGGAGAAAAGTTTTCCCCCGTTTTTGCTGTTGTCTTTACTAGCATAACCTAAGGATTATTTTCCAAGATTCTTGCTTAAATATAGTATGATTATGAAGCATCTGATTCACTAAATCATAAGACTCTAAATTTAGAATCTTAAGTGATTTGTTCTATTTTGCACCTAAGATTTTGAAAATAACTAAACAAGCAAAATAAGGAAGCTCTCAAATGCAGCAATAATCAGTTGGGATTTATTTCTTCCACTCATGCTGAATTCCAAAGAAACAAAAGAGGATTGCTCACCCCAACCTCACCATGGTAGAGATAACTTATTTCACCATTAGTAAAAGGCAGAAAGAAGTGAAAGGATCCTGACTAGAGAGAAGAAGTGTCACTTCCATTGGCATCTCTCCTTGTTCAAGGAATCCGAAGGCTAAATCAGAGGGAAGCCAACTCTCCATTGAAAACAAGCCCTCTCCCTCCCAACTGTTTCCACAAGAAGTGGAAGAAGATGCCCAGAGAAGGGGTGATCAGCCTTCTGTGTACTGGGCATAAGATTATTTTTCTTCCTCATATTTATCTTCTCTGTTCCCAGGCCTCTCTTTATTTCCACAAGGGCCTCAGAACTTAAAATTTGCTTAGGTATCTGAAATTTAAATTTACCCCTAAATATCCTAATGAGCTCTTCTTTGACTGAATGCTAATCTACCTGGCAAAGCAAAGGTTTTGCTGCATAGTATGATAATGATAATCTCATGATGGTTAATTGGAGGAAAACACAAGCTAAAATGATTTCTGCTGAAAAGAGAAGAGAAGGATAGAGAGTAAATTGTGCTACTATGTGAGGAGATCTAGGGCTTAACCTGGGATTTAATGTTAAAATGCATCTTGAAAGGGCTTCTACCTGAACTCCCACAGGCAGCTTTAATGCCACATGATGTGCCCTCATTTCTAGTAAAGTGTGACATCCAAGCAGATCCTTTGCACCTTACGCAAGGTTACAAAATAGGGAAGGTTTTTCTATATTTCACAAATACATAATTTGGAACTCGAGTTTCCTTTGAAGCATTCTAAGTTATTAAAGATCATACATTTATGGGCTGGGAATTTAGCTCAGTGGTTCTGCCACCTGCCTCGCAAGCACAAGGTCCCAAGTTCAATCCCCAGTACAAAAAAAAAAAAAATCATACATTTATATCAGTGCCCATTTCTTATTCATGTATCTGAGGTTTCCATAACATGTACCTAAATACTTAACACACAAATACTCTCCCAGTGCCCCATTGCAGGTGAGAGGCTACTTAGCCTGTTGTTAGTTTGTAAGCTCTGAGACATGACTACCTGATTCATTCTCCCAGGGAAAGCCATCTGCAATCTGCATCTCTGTGCAATAAGTCACATCATCTTAAAAGTGAGAATGATAGCAGTACCTAAGTCATAAGAGGATAAAATTACTTAAAAATGCCTTAGACAAGTGCCTAGCACATGGTAAGTACAGTACAACCTTGGTGTGCAAGCATAATTCATTCTGGAAACATGCTTGTAATCCAAAGGACTTGTATATCAAAGCAAATTTCCTCATAAGAAATAATAGAAACTCAGATGATTTGTTTCACAACCCAAAATCATTCATATAAAAATTATTACAATACTGTAATATAATACAAAATATAAAGAAAAATAAACAAATTAACCTGTACTTATCTTTGAAAACCTTTATGCCTGGTGCAAAGGAGATAAAAGAGGAAGGGTATTGTGTAGGACAACTTTTGCTAATAGAATCACTACTATCTACTGGCTCAACAAAATCTTTACCTTTGTATGCAACTTTAACAAGGAACCTATCCAATGATACTTATTATATCCTCCTTTTGAGGGCTTTGTGGAAATGTGACACTGCACTGTTGTTAAACAGATGCATTGCTCGTACTGCTACAGCCTTATTTGGGTGGTGCTTTCCTATAAAAATTTTCACTGTTTCCAGTTTTACACATCTCCCTAATATCATCTGAAGTCAGGGATTCCTCCACCTTTTCTCCTCCTCCTCTGCAGATGAGATCTCCTCCATAAAATCTTGCTATTAGCAGACAATCACCTACAATCCCACAATGAGGAAGAGATATAAAGAGGAAGGGAGACAGAGAGAGAGAGAGAGAGAACCAACCATTGGCTTAGTTGTAATCATGTGACATTTGGTGTCACATGCTATTCATAGTGTAAAACATGCTTATCAAGTTAAATTTTATTAGAAATGTTTGCTCATCTTTTGGAACACTCGCAGAACAAGTTACTCACAATCCAAGGTTTTACTTTACTTGACAATCTGGGATACTGCTATTATTTACCTCATGGGAATTTGACATTCATACAAAAAATTTAAAGATTAGATAATACAGCAAAAAATTTAAATGTTGACTCTCAAGCTAAAAGTAGCCTTTTACAAATTATTCTGTAACACAAACATGGTCAGCTTAATCTTTGAGCCATATAAAGGGCCATCTTAAAGCAGTGTCTCTTGTCCTGTTTCCAAGGTCATCACTTTTGAGAGCAACAAATATCTTTGCCTTTTTCATGCCCCTCTATGGCCACAACTTCTTGTAGTCATGAAAGACAGGATGAACCTACTCTCCATAAGTCAGCCTGGGCGGTAGCCCAGTCCTGCAGCTGGTCATAGGCCTACCACTTTTGTCTTCTCTTTCTTAGCTTAAAAAAAATATATTGTGCTATAGCCTATAAAATTCCTTTTATCCAGTATCAAATACTTCAGGTTTTCAAATACAAACACCATGTTTTACAAATAGAAATTCAGGGCCAGGGATTTAGCTCAGTGGTACTGCCACATGCCTCACAAGAGCAAGGTCCTGAGTTCAATCCCTGGTAAAAAAAAAAAAAAAAAAAAATTCAGTGAACATAAAGTTAATGTGTCCTCAAAGACAGAAGACAAAAAATTTCAAATTTGAGAGCTCTCTTGCCTTTTACTTTATGAAATTAGTGAAGTAGTTTATCTATGAATTAGCATGCAATGTGATTTACTGTGATTTAAATTCAATACGACAAATTACTAGGAATGGGGCCGGAAATTTAGCTCAGTGGTTCCGCTGCCTGCCTTGCAGGCACAAGGTCCCAAGTTGGATCCCCAGTATCAAAAAAAAAATCACTAGGAATGGAGTTTGGAGAGGATCCAAAAAATTTTAGTATAAACAACACGAGACCATGAAAGAGAATTATATTTACAAAGATTTGCAACTTGAAAAATATTGAGATGTGTTATGTATATGTACCAATTCCATATAATGAATGTAATTATTATGTGCTTCAAACATGTACTAATAAAAGTAACAAATCCAAAAAAAATTGAAAAGTGATGATAGGTTTTAATTTTAAAAAGATTTGCATCTTGGTTGTGATATGCTAAATATAATTTCTAATGTAATAAAATAACATAGTTTTTCTATATTAGAGTAAAAGTTTTAAAAGATTTCTGTTCACACAGACAAGAACTTAAATATAACAAAAATGAAAATATTGATATATTGGAGAGTAAAATCGCGAAAGACTTTTATGCCTCTATTTTGATTTTATCTAGTTTGTACAACAAATTTTAAAGGCAAAAATTATGGGAAAATATTGTTTTCTCTTTGTTAATCTGTGTATAGTTTAAGGCATTTTATTACAAAGAATTAAATTTAAATTTAACTGGAAATATTTTCATGATGAGCACTAAAGTCTTAATAAATGAAAACAGAACTGAGAAGTTGAAATAGTATTGAAGAGTTCAAAAAGAACCCCTTCGATTCAGCCCATAGTTTTAGTAGCTCTTCGGGCTGTCAAGTGAAGAACAGGAAGATGCCCAGAGCAGCACACACTTAGAGAGGACAAACAGCCTGTTGGGCACAGCATTAAATCTTAGGCAGGTTTTGTCTAGGATTATTGTTAGAGTCTATTAATTCAAGGAAAAAAGGAGGCTCAAAAATAAAAGTGCATCATAATTGCTTCAGAAATGCAAATAATTTTATAAAATAACATTTTTTATTCCTAACTATTAACATTGAAATATCTAGCTTAAATGCTCTAGTTTTCTATGTCGTCATTGGTCAAAGCTTGTCAGTACATAAGCAGTGAAAAAAATACATTACAATAAGACTTAAGAAAAACCAATCCATAACTTAAAATATAAATACTAGTCCACTGGAAAGTATATAAAACAATAGACACATCCTACCTCAGCAGACAGGTACAGTGGCCTTGTATCTATCTCCTAAATGAAAATGAACCTTTAGCCCCAAACTTCCTTCTCAACCACACAGTGATGTTTAACAATGAGATCTTAATTTTCATCTGGCACAGACATTTGCCTGCCAAAAATGAATGGGAAGATTAGTGAAGATATTTGATTAACAAATAAATTGAAATAAATGTTACCAGCATGGTTTTGTCATGAGTGCCATGGACAGTGTCACATTATAAAGATAATGACCAATTCTGCCTGAGGCCTCAGGGAAGTCTTTACAACTGAGATAGAAAATGAATTTCCTCTCACACACACACAGATGCTGGCTGCTTAAATGCTGAGAAGAATTATGAAGTCACCTCCATAATTAATTGATGATGTTGGTCATGAGTACAAGGTGGGGTGTGTGTGTGTGTGCGTGTGTGTGTGTAGCAGAAGAGATGTAATAATAATTTAAGGGCCCATGAGGAGAAGGCAACAACATGTCCTTTGAGCTATGCCCAATTACTCACAGTTCCCTCAGAACTCTAATCTCTGAGGCTTGTGCTCTTCCTGATACATCCTCTTAGGTTGGCTTCATTGCTGAGGAGCTCTGTGAGTTTTGAGTAAAGATGCTAGTGTGAGCAGGCACAGACAAATCTCTGTTGGTTACAGTGCAGACAGGTCCAGAGTAAAGACCAGCAGGGTCAGGATATGCAAGTCATCAATAAGGAAGCTGTGTGACTGCTCTGAAAATTGGGTGGAAGAAGATCTCACAAAGTTCCTAGTTGGAAAGGCAAAAGTACACTATGAGGAGTGATGAGGAGTTGGGGGAACAGTTCAGTCTGGCTTGCTCAGTGTTGATAGAAGGATGTTTGAGTGGAGCAGGTGGCACCCATGGTAGGGCAGCTCCACTGGCAAAGAGCAGCAGTGGAGTAGGACTGTACAAAGTGGCTAGAATGCAATTAGACTTCAGCTGAAATTATGCTGGGTGCCAGGAGCCAAGCAGACCATGGCTGTAGCAAACTGTGACACCTGTTTATTTTTCCCCACTGGTCACTTCTTTTTTTTCCTAATAAAAGTAATATTAAAGCCAAAGAAGAGCAGAAGTGAATGACACAGAAAGCCTCTCCAAATCCTCACCCAACATATATGTGTACCCATCCGCCCAAATTTCCAAAAATCATTTATCATGGTTTATATTATTCCAGACATGTTTTATGCATATGTAATTATGTACTCATACTTAATATATGGGTTCATAGTCTTCTGCTATGTTTTTTACTTAAAATATAGTTTGAATGGCTTTCCATGACAGCACATTTGGATCCTTTTCATGGATGTAGTATATGAATATGCTATGACTTTGCTTATTTCTAATTTGTGATTAAGTTGTTTCTAATATTTCTTCAAATTTAATGATGCTACTGTCATGTGTGATTATTTGATACACTCCTAAAAATAGTCATTTGTTAAATAACTTGTATATTTTGTTATTGATATTTTCAAATGTTATGTTCCCAGACACAATACATAAAACATAAAAAGACTTTTCCCACACTGCTGACAATACAGAAATATCATCAGAATAAGTCTCTAGCAGCAGAATATTGCTTAAGGCAACGTTGGCATATCTACATTAAGAAGTACATGCAGCTATTTGAAATTATAATATAGAAGTATAATCAAACACAAATATGGTAATGATATAGTATTAAGTAAAAAAGTAGTACTAAGTAAATTTTAAAGTATGGACAAATTATAAGATTCTCTGGTTGAAATTGATGCTGATGTTTTCCCAAAAGTTTGAAGTCAGTGGTATAGCACAGGCTAATAGCACTGAACATGGGCATACAGGGCTGACCAGCGGCTCAGTTAATGGAGATAGTGTTTGCTCACTGAGTCAAATCAGTTCAGTCCCAATTTCTCTCCTGTCTGGATCTCTTTTTTATTTTATTTTTTTGCAGTGCCAGGAATCAACTCAGGACCTTGCGCTTGCCTGGCAGGCATGGTGCCACTGAGCTACATCCCTGGCTCTGGATCTCATTTAAACCATGTGATCTCAGGCTAGTTATTTAATAACCTCCCTGGGTCTTGATTTCTTCAACTAAAAAATGGGGATAATTAGGTTTTACCTAGAAGATTGTATATATAAAGTACTTTATATTGTGCCTAACACAAAATAAAATTGGAGTGTTAAAACTGTTATTATTGACATTGTTTCCACTATTAGAGTATATGCTATTTAAAAACAGTGGCTAGAGCTTATTCTCACAAAAATTGATACCAAATATTTGTTTTTCAATAAATTTCTCTAGATTTATATACCTTTTTAATAGGGCCCAGTGACATTTTTTTCAGACAACAACTGTTTAAATAGGTTCATACCCACAGTATTAAAATAATAAAGCCTCAAAGATTATAAATAGGAAGACATGTTTTGGGGGAGGGTAGAAGAGGTGGGAATTTGAAGTAGAAAGGAATATGTGAAAGAAAAAAATACACATGCGTCTCAAAAAACATGGTCCAGATTTGAGACAGTAACCAGGCCACGATATGTAAGAACAGAAAAACAGTCTTCGTAGCAAAACATAAAACACTGAGATCACTTGCATTTGTATCACATTATGAGCAGTTCCCAGATATTATACTTCCCCCTTAATCAACTGAGCAAATGTCACTCTGAGTTTAGGTCTGAACAAAATGTCTGGACTGAAATTTGACTTAACGATGTCAGTGAGTCTCAAAGCAGTTTGCACTAAGTGAAGCAAAACATCACCTTCAGTCCCCAGGGCGTTTATACTCGGAGGACAGGTACTGAAGTGCACAGTAAAATTTGCAGTGATGGTTTTCAGTTTTAGAATGATTTAAATAATTTCTTAGCCGACGTTTGTGTCCTATAGTCTAACTTACAATGTCTTTAGCCGAATCATAGATGAAATGAGTAGCCTGTTTTAAAACAACGTGCCTCCTTTGTGACTGGTAACAAGCTGCGTCTAGGCAGGCCCGCTAATTGGCAATTTTAAAGACACGTGGAGCCAACACGGTCTCCTAAGCAGTGATCAACAGACCTGATATATAATAGAGAGGGAGCACTGGGGATTAATACTATAATGTATCTATTACAATCTTTTTAAAGGGATACATGTAGAAGAATATGCCACTCAGAGATTCCATCTCCTTACTCAAAAAAAGTACCAGTATTTTAATGTTTTACACTTAGTATGAAAGAAGTTGGAATCCATGGTATGATGCTATTTTAACCTGATTAAGTACTTTGATGTGGAACTGCTCCATAAACTTAAATTCATTAAGTTTATCTGATTTTGGGGTTTTCTTAAGAGTGAATTAAATTAATTTTTCAGATGAAGGAAGAATTAAATTTATAAGAAGCTTCTTTATAGCACGATTTCAGCACCATATTGACTACTAACTAAATATTTGCTTGGTTACTAACCAATAATCAAATGTAAAACATACAGTTGATGCACTCTGATCATACTCAGAAGCTTAATTCTTCCTACTAAGGACTGACAACTTTAGGGGGATGGAAAGAAAAAAAAAAGTAGAATCCTTTTACCATG
Organism: Heterocephalus glaber; assembly: GCF_053883595.1. Classification (NCBI taxonomy): domain Eukaryota; kingdom Metazoa; phylum Chordata; class Mammalia; order Rodentia; family Bathyergidae; genus Heterocephalus; species Heterocephalus glaber. The sequence continues at coordinate 10,536,104 of NW_028258327.1, read as the reverse complement.
CTGGGGATCAGTAGCAATGCACAGACTTAGCATTTCTTATACCACAACATATATGGGTTTGACTGCTCCAGTAGCATATTTACCAAAAAATTCCACAGCCTGAACATTACAATGCCTAAAAAAGTCATAGAAAGGTAAGATAATACACATCTTCCAGAACCACCCCTGGCCTATCAAAGGATTTGAGTAGATCCCTTTTTCATAGAAAACTCTTGGGAGATAATTATAAAAGAAAAAACATCCTTCTCAACACCTGTCACCATCCTTTGCCTGAGGGGAAAGTTTGGGGTCAGGATGCATTTTTTTTTTTTTGCATAAAACTTTGAATTTTAAAAATACTATGCAAAGTTTCATTAGTAATATGTGTAAGCTTTATTTTATACTAAAAATGAAGGTAATTTTGAATGTACCTTATACACAAAGTATTTAATCAGAGTAAAATGTCTAAGGGAAAATACACCCACATTTTTATACTTAACTCTTTGGGTTTATTTCTCTATAAGTGAGATTTTACAAAAATCATTTTTGTTTTTATATTTTGAAACTGTCACATTAATTTGCAGGGCCACATTTTATCTATTGAAGATTTAGAAAATAAACATCTTTACTTTGCGAATTCAGCATACTGCTTTCTGCTATAATTTACTTATTACCACCTAATTATGCAATATGATGATCTGTTTTAAGGCTAGCAAAGTTAAAGTGGAAATTGAGCTATTTCAAACATAGCTAAATTGCTGATTAAATCTACCCCAAAAAATGATGTTTGGAAGAGATTGCATTTATAAAATATTTTAATAGTCTCCATCTTTGAAAAGCTTCAAGAGAATTCATGGTGATCCTAGAGAGTTCAGGAGTTGAGAACTGAATGTGAAAATCTTTAAGGATATTTTTTTTTAGTTCTTGAATCTATAAAACCTTAGGAATAGAAGAAAACTATGAATTTCTCACAAGTACTTGAAATCGTGTAACAAAACCCATATATTTCTTAGTACACCAAACTGGCTTCATCCTCACAATGAGGAAACCTGGAACACAGGCAGTATCTCTCCAAGGGATGATGAATAAATTAACATTTGATGAGCTATAGGCACATGATATGATGCTGTGTACACCAAGTATGAAAACAGTTGCTAGAAAGCAAGAAAGATGGATACTGCTGCCATCCTGAAGAACACATACAGGAAAAGAAATAATAAGCACCTAATTTCAGTTTTGCTGCAAAGAGCTATACAAAAGATAAAAGAAACATACAGTAAAACAACCAACTTTTCTTTTTATACAAGTACACCCACAATTGGTCTTCCAATCTACATTAAGGAAAATCTGAGTTGGTACTACAAAAATAAATATATAATCAGAAATCTCTCTCTTTCTCTTCCCTACCCACACACCCACACATATTTATTGCATATGTATCTACATACAGAGAGAGGCATGTGTAGAAAACAGAAATAAGGCTAGATATTCTCAGTGGTAATCTGGAGTTGGGCAAATTAAAGTTGATTTTTTTCTGTGCATTCTCATATTTTATGAATACTGAAAATTGAGTGGCTATCACTTTTGTAATTAGAAAAAGTTATTAAAATATAAAATATCTTAAATCTGGACATTAAGATGTTTTCATGTTTTTAAAAACTCACTTGTCAACAAAAGATTTAAGAAGGACATTTCTAGTCTAAAAATCAAATAGAAAATTTAACTAGTAGAATAAATCCTGCATTTTGTATATTATATTTGCTCTATCTTTTTAATATGATTAAAGATGAATAGAACGCAATGTTACAATTTGTATTCTGGTCTAAAATCTTTCTTGGCTTCCAGACACTACGGTGATAAGTATTTTAAATGCATGAATGAATCAAAATTTAACATAAAATCACAAGTGCTTGTATCACAAATACAGCCAGCTGTGTTTAGAATTTATGTCTCAATATTTTCAAAAGCCAACAAATTTAAATGTACCATGGAAGTTAATTACTTCCACAACACACTTCCTGTGGTCAGAAACAAGGAAAAAATTGCAAATAAATCTATTTTACTTATTCTCATTGTCGTCAACAATATTTGTTAATTACAAGTTACTAGGCTAAACATTAGGTGTTCGAAAAGTAAAATGATTAATTAATAAGAAAAGATAAATAATCTTACATTTTAAATGTATGAAACACCTGAAAAGACCTTTTGCAAAAAGTATACAGGTGGCCAATGAGCACAAGAATCGGTGTTCAGGGGTGGGGATTTAGCTCAGTGGTGCCACGCCTACCTCGGAAGTACAAGGTCCTGAATTCAATCCCCAGTATCGTAATAAAAAAAAAAAGAATAGGTGTTCAGCATCATTCCTTATCAGACAAATACAAATTAAAACTACATTACATATCCACTTAAATAAATAAAATTAGAAGACTGGCCATACCAAATATTGGTGCAATGGTGGAGTTATTTTAACACTCATTAATGATAACAGAGTACTATGATGTGACCACTTTGGAAAACTATTAAGCAATTTTGTTTCATAGATATTTTTGGTGCTAGGGATCTAACCCAGGGCCTCATGCATGTTAGGCAAGCACTGTATCACTGAACTATATCGCCAAACTCCATTGGGTTGTTTCTAATAAAGCAAAAACATATCCCTAGCCTATGACCCAGAAATTTCACTCTTAGGTACATACCAGAAAGGAATAAATGCATAATTCCCTAGAAAGACAACACAAAAATATTAATATTAGCTTCATTCACAATAGCTCAAAACTGGAAACAAATATTTATCAATAGAAATATGATATATAGATACAATGCAATACTAAAATAAAATAAAAGAGCAACCAGTTGGTACACACAGATGAGCATTGAAAATAGTTATGTGGAATGAAGCAGAATACATTCTGGAAGATTCCATTCAAGAATAGACAAAATTAATATATGCAGTAAAAGTTAGCATAGTGGTTACCTGGAGCAGGGGCTGAGGTATTTGTGGCAATTGACTTAGAGGGAGCAAAAAGGAACTTTCTGAGATGACTGAAATGTTCTGAATCTTGATCTAAGTAGTGCCTACATGAGTTGATACATAAGTAGAAAGTAACTGAGCTATTCACTTGTAGTTTGTGCATTTTACTGAATAATTATATCTCATTTTAAAAAGGTATCTCCTTTCAAAAATAGCAAAAATAGCCACAGAACTTTTAATAGCTAAATCTTGAAAGTGGTCTATATGTCCATCAACAGATGAATGGATAAATAAAATGTGGTATTCATATACAATGGAGTACTACTTTGCCAAAAGAAGGATAAATGAGTCATTTGTAGGAAAATGGATCCACCTTGAGCCCATAATGTTAAGTGAAATAAATTAGACACATAATCATAACCATCTCGTGATTTCTCTCATATAAGAAACCTAAAATGTAAATAAATTAAAGAACAAAATAAAAGATAATAGGAAACAGGGAGATAGGTCTTTTGCAAAACTGAAGGGGACCAAGTGTTGAAGAGAGAGGAGGAAGAGGGGAGGGAAAGGGGATGAAAAATTAATGAACATGTGTTATGTACATATATCAACTCCCCATTATGAATTTAATCATTATGTTCTGCAAACATGTATTAATACAAATAAAAATTTAAAAAGAAGTTATAACAGGAGTGAACAAAGTGATAAGCGTGATGTTATACTCAGTGAACAGTGTCCATGGATCTCAGAGAATGAATCAAGAATTCTGTCTGGGAAGGTTCAGGCACACCATAGGCACATGTGTGATTGGTTTAATTATGATCCCAGCTCCAATAAAGTATCCCAAGGAACACTTGCCTCTTCCCTGGTATACTGAAAATATTTTTTAAAAATATAATTGAATACCCATACTGAAGAAGCTACCATAGGCATTGCATGCATAATTGCTTTACAGTCATCTTCATTTGCTAAGTCTTGTCACATAGTTTAATTTATTCCAGTATATATCTGTTAGGTCCTTAGTAATCCTGGCATGGGGGCAGGGAGTGATAGAGCACACAAAGAGAGATGTAAAACAAACTTCTGGTCCACAAGGTTTTTATAATTTTTTTCAAGATACCACTTGTATCCATATTGTGGTATAATGTTGTTCATCTCCCAAGGTTCATGTGTTGAAATCTTGGTCCAGGTCCGTCCCACCGCTCCCAGCACAGAGGTAGGGGCTTCTGAGCCACTGTCATCCCACTGTTCCTGGCCCAGAGGAAGGGGCTTCTGGGCCACCATCAAGCCCGCCACTCCTGACCCAGAGAAAGGGGCTTCCCGGTCACCATCCGTCCCACCACTCCCAGCCCAGAGGAAAGGGGGTTTGGGCCACCATCTGTCCCACCACTATCGTCCCAAAGGAAGGGGATTCTGAGCTGCTGTCCCACCACTCCCCGCCCAGAGGAAGGGGCTTTCAGGCTGCTGACCATTTGGGGCCTCCCGGCAAAGAGGAAGGGACTTCTGAGCCACTGTCCCACCACCCCCAGCCCAGGGAAAGGGGCTTCCAGGCCACCACCCATCCTGCAACTCCCAGCAAAGAGGAAAGGGCTTTTGGGCTGCCTTCTGTTCCACAGCTCACGGCCCAGAGGAAGGGGCTTCTGAGCCGCTGTCCCACCTCTCCCAGCTCACAGGAGGTGAGCTGCCTGGGCACCAACAGCACCACACCCCCCACCACCACCACCACCGAATGTCAAAATGAGAAGACACGTGAATGAGTCTCAAAACCAGACTTACAGATCACCTACAGCAACCCCTAAGGGAAATGAGATGGAACACTCTGATACTCAACCACCGGGACCCTCTGAACAGGCAAAAAAAGAGAATCTGGAAAAAATGAAATCAGAAATAATTTCTCAGATAACAGCAGAGATTGGGCTAGTAGTAGAAGACATGACTAATAAATCTACAGAGGGGTTAAGGAACATGATGGAATCCCAACATAGGCAACAAATGGAATCCATAAAACAGATGCAAACAGATTTCCAGGAGATGAAAAACTCCACTGAAAGTCCACACAGAAGAATGAGCCAATGTAAGGACAGAATTTCAGATATAGAAGATTAGATTGCCATTAATGATCAGGAAAAGAAAAATTGCTTCAAACTTGTAAGGGACCACAAGAAATCAATCCAGCAGCTGCTAGACGACGTAAACAAGATAAACATAAGGCTGATTGGAGTCAATGAAGAGGAGAGAGTGCAGATGACATTAAAAAAACTCTTCACAAAAGTAATGGCAGAAAACTTCCCAAACGGGGAAAGAACTTGACATACAGATAAGTGAGGCATATGGGATTCCAAATAGCCATGATAAAAAAAATCGATACATAAGCATATAATTGTTAAGATTCCACAAACCCAACAGAAGAACAAAGTTCTACAAGCAGTTAGAGAAAAGAAACAAATCACATACAAAGGAATGCCCATCAGAATCACAGCAGACTTCTCAACGCAAACCCTCAAGACAAGAAGAGCTTGGAGTGACATATTCCAAGCCCTAAAAGAAAACAGCCTCCAACCCAGACTGATGTTCCCTGCAAAACTATCTTTCAAAATTGATGGAGAAATAAGATTCTTTCATGACAAAGAGTACCTTAGGAACTTCATGAATACTAAACCAACACTCCAAAAAGTTTTACAAAATATCCTAGGAACAGACACTGAAGATCAAAAGCCCAGGAAGCAAAGCAGAATGAACCCATCTGGATAACAAGAAATTAAATGTAAAGGGGGAGAACCCAACAAAAAGAAAAAGTCATGACAATGATAAGTCACTGTGTTTCAATTATAACCATCAATGTTAATGGTCTCAATTCACCAATCAAAAGAAACAGACTGGCAGAATGGGTCAAGAAGCAAAATCCAACAAGATGCTGCATACAAGAAACACACTTAATTCAAAATGAAACTCACAGACTGGAAGTTAAAGGGTGGAAAACAATACTCCATGAGACAGGCAGCTGAAGAAAAGTAGGAGTAGCTATCCTCTTTGCAGATCAAGTAGTTTTCAAACCAACACTGACAAAGAGAGACAAAGAAGGACACTACATCATTGTAAAGGGAAGAATCCAAGAGGAAGAGATGACAATCATAAATATCTATGCACCAAACACTAGTACACCCAACTATATAAAACAAATACTAATGCACATGAAAAGTCATATATGCACTAATACAATTGTAGTGGGGGACCTCAATACCCCACTGTCAAAAGTAGATAGATCAACTAGACAAAAAATGAGTAATGAAATACTAGAACTCAATAGAATGCTTGAACAAATGAACTTAACAGATGTTCACCGAGTCTTCCACCCCACAAAATCAGAATACACATTCTTCTCAGCTGCACATGGGTCACTCTCCAAAAAGGACCTCATACTTGTGCAGAGAACATGTTTAAGTAAGTGCAAAGGAAATGAAATTATCCCATGTATATATCAGAGCATAGTGTGATAAAATTGGAGATCCATCACAAAAGAAATGAAAAATTTCAAAAACGCATGGAAATTAAACAACACACTTCTAAATAACCAATGAGTCACAGAGGAAATTAAAGAAGAAATTAGACAGTACCTGCAATTAAATGACAATAACAATAGAACATATCGGAATCTATTCAACACAATGAAAGCAGTCTTACAAGGGAAATTCATAGCAGTGAATATGCATATTAGGAAAACAGAGCAAGCCCAATTAAACAACCTGATACTGAAACTCAAGCTTCTAGAAAAAGAAGAGCAGGACAAACCCAAAGCTCATACAAGGGAGGAAATTATAAAGATCAGAGCAGAAATCAATGCAATAGAGACTAAGAGAATGATACAAAAAATTAATGAAGCCAAGAGTTGGTTTTTCAAAAAAATAAACAAAATTGACAAACCCTTAGCCAATCTTATCAGAAAAAGGAAAGAAAACACCCAAATCCATGCAATTAGGAATGAAAAGGGTGAAATCACAACAGACCCAGCAGAAATCCAGAGGATCATCAATACCTACTTCAAGAACCTATACGCCAATAAGATGGAAAACACAGAAGAAATGCACAGATTCCTAGACACATACAAATTACCAAGGTTGAATGAAGAAGACCTAAAAATTCTAAACAACCCAATATCAACCAATGAAATTGAAAAAGTAATTAAAAACTTACCACCGAAGAAAAGCCCAGGTCCTGATGACTTCATTGCTGAATTCTACAAGACATTTAGAGAGCAACTACTGCCACTACTGTTTAAACTCTTCAATGAATTTGAAAGGGAAGCAATACTCCTGGATTCATTCCTGGAAGCAAGCATCACCTTGATCTCCAAAGCAGAGAAACACCCAACTGAAAAGGAGAACTATAGGCCAATCTCACTAATGAACATAGATGCAAAAATCCTTAATATGATACTGGCAAATAGAATCCAGAAGATCATCAAGAAGATCATACACCCTGATCAAGTGGGATTCATCCCAGGGATGCAGGGATGGTTCAACATATGCAAATCAATCAATGTAATACACTAGATTAATAGAGCCAAGGACAAAAACCATATGATAACCTCCATAGATGCAGAAAAAACATTTGACAAAATCCAACATGCATTTATGATAAAAACCCTACAAAAAATTGGAATAGATGGTCTCTACCTCAATCTGATAAAAGCCATCCATGAAAAACCAACAGCCAGTTTCATACTAAATGGTCAAAAACTGAAATCCTTCAAACTAAAATCAGGAACAAGACAAGGATTCCACTATCACCACTCTTGTTCAATATAGTTTTGGAAACATTAGCTCCGGCCATTAGACAAGAGAAAGAAATAAAAGGAATAAAGATAGGAAATGAAGAAGTCAAATTGTCATTATTTGCAGATGACATGATACTGTACATAGAAGACCCCAAGAACTCCACCAAAACTCTTCTGGACTTAATAACCAAATACAGTAGAGTAGCTGGATACAAGGTCAACACTCAAAAATCAATAGCTTTCCTCTACACCAATGACAGACTCACTGAGACAGAAATAGGGCAAATAATTCCTTTCACAATAGCATCCAAAAAACTGAAATACCTAGGAATCATCCTAACGAAAGAAATCAAAGACCTCTTCTCTGAAAACTATGGCACTCTGAAAAGAGAGATTGAAGATGATACCAGAAAATGGACAGACATCCCCTGCTCCTGGGTAGGAAGGATTAATATTGTGAAAATGGCCATACTTCCAAAACTGCTATATAGATTCAATGCAATTCCAATTGAGATCCCAGCAGCATACTTCACGGACCTTGAGAAAACAATCCAAAAATTCATTTGGAACAAGAAGAGACCCAGAATAGCAAAAACAATTCTAGGTAACAGAGACATGGCAGGGGGTATCACAATCCCCAACCTGCAATGATACTACAAAGCTATTGTGATAAAAACAGCATGGTACTGACAAAGAAACAGACCTGAGGAGCAGTGGAACAGATTAGAAGATGCAGAAACAATGCCAGACACACTCAACCATCTCATCTTCGATAAAGGAGCCAAACACCCTCACTGGAGGAAAGATAGTCTCTTTAATAAATGGTGCTGGAAAATTTGGGTTTCTACTTGCCAAAGATTAAAACTAGACCTATATCTCTCGCCATGCACTAAACTAAAATCAAAATGGATTAAAGATCTAAATATTAAAATAGAAACAGTGAACTGGCTGGAATAGAGTTTAGGTAGAACTCTTGAAGACATTGGTGTATGAAAAGATTTTATGTACCAAATTTCAGTTGCCCATGAACTAGCACAAACAATCAACAAGTGGGATCTCTTCTTATTAAAAAGCTTCTGCACAGCAAGAGAAACCACCAGCAGTGTGAAGAGACAACCCACAATGTGGGAAAAAATCTTCACCTGCTGTTCCTCAGAGAAAGTCCTACTATTTCGAATCTATAACGAACTTAAAAAGATCAGACCTCCCAAATTTAAAGACCCAATCCAAAAATGGACATCTGAAATGAACACACATTTCTCAGAAAAAGAAGTAGAAATAGCAAATAAATACATGAAAAAATGTTCAACATTACTGGTCATTCAAGAGATGCAAATGAAAACAACGCTGAGATTCCACCTCATTCCAAAAAGAATGGCTGCTATCATGAAATCATCCAATAACAAATGCTGGTGGGGCTGTGGGGAAAGAGGAACCCTGCTCCACTGCTGGTGTGAGTGTAGACTGGTACAACCACTGTGGAAATCAGTATGGAGATTCCTCAAAGAACTAGGGTTGGAAGTCCCATTTGACCCCACTATTCCACTGCTGGGGATCTTCCCCAAAGAATTAAAAGAATCATACCACAGTGATATATGTGCACCCAAGTTCATAGCAGCACAATTTGTAACAGTTAAAATTTGGAAACAGCCCAAATGCCCATCAACTGGAGACTGGATAAAGAAAACATGGGTTTTTTATTGTGGAGAGCGAAGGGTTGAAACAACCCTGAAAGACTCCTAAGCCCCTTGAGATTCTTGAGTCAGATAAGAACATAATGAGCCAGGATGTGAAACTGGTACAAAAACAAGGATGTTGACTTTTAAAGAAAACAATGAATATAGAAAGGATTTGAATGTCTGCTGGACAAGAAAGTAACATTCCCGGAATTGTAAAGATATATTTGACCTTTTCTCTGTAAAAATAATTAGTCACGACATCATGGGGGGAGGAAGGGAGGGAGGCTGTGGGTAATGAAGGAGGATCTATAAAAGGCTCAATAAAGTGGGAAGGAGAAGGCTCTCCCTCTCTCCTCCTTTTCTTTTCTCTCGAGTCTGTGTTGTTTTTCTTAATCCTCACCCCTCTCCTCAGGTACTGTTTGACTAGTGATGGCTGGCTCTGACATTTTATAAAATGGAGTACTACTCAGACATAAAAAGTGAGAAATTAGAGACATTTATAGCTAAATGGAAGCACATTGAGGCCATACTCTTAAGTGAAATAAATAGGACACACATGAATAAATACCGAATAGTTTCTCTAGTGTGAGAAACTGAAAGTGTAAATAAAGACTAAAATGTATAATAGATAATGTGAAATAGGAAGAAAAGGGGCAAAGGGGAAGGGGAAGTGGGAGGGGTAGGGGAAAAGAAAGAAAGGAAAGGAATTAGTATGAGAAAATGGAAAAATGGAAACAATATCTTTGTAAATAGAGAGGGATGGAGGAGTTGAAGGGAGGGCTGGGCAAGGGTGAAAAATAAGAACCAAGAGAGTATGTAAAGGTGCAAATTCCAATTATGAATGTCATTATATTGTATATCTAAAATGTACTAATGATTAAAATGAATAATTGATAATGCAAAATAGGAAGAAAAGGTCCAAAGGGGTAGGGGTAGTGGGAGGGGCAGGGGAAAGGAAAGAAGGGAAAGGAAAAATGATGAGAAATGGAAAAAATGGAAATAAAGTCTTTGTAAATAGGGAAGGGTGGAGGGGGGGCGGTGACGGGAAGGCCAGGAACAGGGAAAAAATAAGAACCAAGATGCACCCTGTAAAGGTACAAGTTCCCAATGAGAAATGCAAATGTGTTGTATATCTAAAATGTACCAATAAAAGAATTTAAGCAATAAAAAAAAGAAAAGAAAAGAAATCTTGGTCCACAGGTTGGGTATTGGGAGGTATTGTGGAGATTTTAAGAGACAGAGGGAGATCTTTGGGTTAATTGTGGGACTCCAATCACTATATTGCTTCCTGTTTGGAGATGTGATCACTTCTTTCCATATGCACACCCCATACTCCACTGCCATCTGCCATAAAGTGACCCAGCCAAGCAGGACCCTATTCAGAGCCTATGCCATGATGCCTGGGCTTTCAATCCTCAAAACTGTGAACTAAATGAACTTCTTTCTTTATAAAATTAGACTGCTTCAGTTATTTTATTATGGTAATAAAAAGTAGATTAATAAAATCTATCTTTTCTTCATTTTACTGACACCATCTAAGACCAGTTCTCATTTCTTTGTCTATTTTTTATTAGAAGATGTCTCCCATACATAATAATCACATTCATCATGGGGAATTTCTGTCTGTACACAATTATGTTAATTCTTTTTTTTCCATTCCCCTCCCTTCAACCCTACTTCTCCTCTCCACTTACAAAAGCTTTGTCCATTTCTTCCTTCCACTCTCTAATTTTTAATCTCTTTTCTGTTCCTCCCCTTCCTCTTCCTTTCTTGTTCCTCTTCCCATTTGAACACGTTCTTCCTACTTTCCAATATCTATCCTCCATTTTGTTTTTTATTTGCCCTTTGGGTTTCCCACACAAGAGAAGCAATGCAATATCTAAACTTGTGTCTGATTTGTTTCATCTAAAATTATGGTCTTGAGATGCAGCTATTTACCTAAAAAAGTCTCCTGTTATCCTTCTTTATGGCAGAGTAGTAGTCCATTGTATATAAATACCACATTTTCTTTACCCATTCATCTGCTGATTGGCATATGAGCTGTTTCCAAGATTTAGCTATTATAAATTGTGGTGCTATAAACATAGGTATGCATATATTATTGTGGTATGATGTTTTTAACTCCAGGGAAGATATCTAGATAGGGAATAGCTGGGTTAAATGGAACCCCTATTTTTAATTGTTTTAGGAATTTTCATACTGATTTCCATAGTAGCTGTGCCAATTTACACTCCCGCCAACAATGAAGTAGGGTTCTTTTTTCCCCACAGGCTTAACAGAATTTGTTATTCGTTGACTTCTTGAAGATAGTCATCCTTTCTATAGTGAGATGGAATCTCAGTGTTAATTTACATTTCTTGAATGACTAGTGATGCTGAACATTTTTTCATATATTTATTTGATCTTTGTACTTCTTCATCTGAGCAGTGTCTATTTATTTCAGAAGCCCATTTCTGGATTGGCAGTTCTCCTTTCAGTAAAATCTGGGCAAACACTTTCCCAGCCCCAACTGCCCCAGATAAAGCTGTTCTCATCAAGTATTTTGGCATCTGGAATCCTTCAGTGATTCCTTGGTGCATGTTATATTAAGTGCACTTTGCACCATGACTTACCAAGTCCTACATAATGTGCTTCCTCCTATATTACTCCAGACAAATATCTATGAAGTGACAGGGTTACTAAGAAGTGATGTAAGAGGGCATTTCAACCACTCCCAGCCCAGAGGTAGGGGATTCCAGGCCACTGTTCCACAGCTCTCAGCCCAGAGGAAGGGGCTCCCAGGCCACTGTTCCACAGCTCCCAGCACAGAGGAAGGGGCTTCTGGGCTGCCTTTCCAAAGCTCCCAGCCCAGAGGAAGGGGATTCCCAGCCGCCATTCCACCACTTCCAGTCCAGAGAAAGGAGCTTCCAGGCCACTGTTCCACTGCTCTGAGCCCAGAGGAAGGGGCTTCCAGGACGCTGTTCCACCACTCCCAGCCCAGAGGTAGGGGCTTCCGGGGCAACATTCCACTGCTCCCAGCTCAAAGGAGGCGAGCCACGTGGGCAACAACAGAACCTCTGCCCCAACTCCCGCTCCATCGAAATGAGAAGACACGTAAACAAGACTCAAAACCAAACTTCCAGATCACCTACAGCAACCCCTAAGGGAAATGAGATGGAACACTCTGATACTCAACCACCTGGACTCCCTGAATTGGCATAAAAGAGGATCTGGAAAAAATGAAACCAGAAATAATTTCTCAGATAACAGCAGAGATTGTGCTAGTAGTGGAAGACATGACTAATAAATCAAGAGAGGAGCTAAGGAACATGATGGAATCCCAACATAGGAAACAAATGGAATCCATAAACAGATGCAAACAGATTTCCAGGAGATGAAAAACTCCACTGAAAGTCCACACAGAAGAATGAGCCAATGTGAGTACAGAATTTCACATATAGAAGATAAGATTGCCATTAGTGACCAGGAAAAGAAAAATTGCTTCAAAATTGTAAGAGACCACGAGAAATCAATCCAGCAGCTGCTAGACAATGTAAAGAAGATAAACATAAGGCTGATTGGAGTCAATGAAGAAACAGGAGAGAGTGCAGATGACATTAAAATAACTCTTCACAAAAGTAATGGCAGAAAACTTCCCAAGCAGGGGAAAAGAACTTGACATACAGATAAGTGAGGCATATAGGACTCCAAAATAGCCTTGATAAAAAAAAAAAAAACATACACATAGGCATATAATTGTTAAGATTCCACAAACCCAACAGGAGAACAAAGTTCTACAAGCAGTTAGAGAAAAGAAACAAATCACATACAAAGGAATGCCCATCAGAATCACAGCAGACTTCTCAACACAAACCCTCAAGACAAGAAGAACTTGGAGTGATGTATTTCAAGCCCTAAAGGAAAACAACTTCCAACCCAGATTGATGTACCCTGCAAAACTATCTTTCAAAATGGATGGAGAAATAAGATACTTTCATGAAAAAGGGCATCTTAGGAACTTCATGAATACCAAACCAGCACTCCAAAGAAATTTATACAATATCCTTGGACCAGACAGTAAGGATCACAACCCCAGGAAGCAAAGCAGAATGAACTCATCGGGTGCGACAAGAAATTAAATGTAAAGGGGGAGAATCCAACAAAAAGAAAAAGTCATGACAATGATAAGTCAATATGTATCAGTTGTAACCATCAATGTTAATGGTCTCAATTCACCAATCAAAAGAAACAGATTGGCAGAATGGGTCAAGAAGGAAAATTCAACAATATGCTACATTCAAGAGACACACTTAATTCAAAATGAAACTCATAGGGCTGGGGATTTAGCTCAGTGGTTTCACCACCTGCTGCACAAGCGCAAGGACCCAAGTTCAATCCCTGGTACCAAAATGAAACTCATAGACTGAAAGTTAAAGGGTGGAAAACAATACTCCATGCAATGGGAACCTGAAAAAAAGCAGGAGTAGCTATCGTCTTGGCAGATCAAGTAGATTTTAAACCAACACTGATTCTTTAAGAGAGACAAAGAAGACACTACATCATTGTAAACGGAACAATACAACAGGAAGAGATGACAATCATAAACATCTATGGACCAAACACTAGTGTGCCCAACTATATAAAACAAATACTAATGGACATGAAAAGTCATATATGCACTAACACAATAGTAGTGGGAGATCTCAATACCCCACTGTCACAAATAGATAGATCAACTAGACAAAAAATAAGTAATTACATACTAGAATTCAATCAAAATCTGGAACGAATGAACTTAACAGATGGTTACAGAGTGTTCCACCCCACAAAATCAGAATACAAATTCTTTTCAGCTGCACATGGGTTATTTTCCAAAATAGACTACATACTCGCTCATAGAACATGTTTAAGTAAGTACAAAGGAATTGAAGTTATCACATGTATATTACCAGACCACAGTGCAATGAAATTGGAAATTCACAGCAAAAGAAACCACAAAAATTTCATAAACACGTGGAAATTGAACAACACACTTGTGCATAACCAATGGGTCACAGAGGAAATTAAAGAAGAAATCAGACAGTTCCTTCAATTAAATGACAATGACAATACAACATATCGGAATCTATGGGACCCAATGAAAGCAGTCTTATGAGGAAAATTCATAGCAGTGAATACACATATTAGGAAAACAGAACGAGCCCAATTAAACAACCAGATGCTGAAACTCAAGCTTCTAGAAAAAGAAGAGCAGGACAAACCCAAAGCTCATACAAGGGAGGAAATTATAAAGATCAGAGCAGAAATCAATGCAATAGAGACTAAGAGAATGATACAAAAAATTAATGAAGCCAAGAGTTGGTTTTTCAAAAAAATAAACAAAATTGACAAACCCTTAGCCAATCTTATCAGAAAAAGGAAAGAAAACACCCAAATCCATGCAATTAGGAATGAAAAGGGTGAAATCACAACAGACCCAGCAGAAATCCAGAGGATCATCAATACCTACTTCAAGAACCTATATGCCAATAAGATGGAAAACACAGAAGAAATGCACAGATTCCTAGACACATACAAATTACCAAGGTTGAATGAAGAAGACCTAAAAATTCTAAACAACCCAATATCAACCAATGAAATTGAAAAAGTAATTAAAAACTTACCACCGAAGAAAAGCCCAGGTCCTGATGACTTCATTGCTGAATTCTACAAGACATTTAGAGAGCAACTACTGCCACTACTGTTTAAACTCTTCAATGAATTTGAAAGGGAAGCAATACTCCTGGATTCATTCCTGGAAGCAAGCATCACCTTGATCTCCAAAGCAGAGAAACACCCAACTGAAAAGGAGAACTATAGGCCAATCTCACTAATGAACATAGATGCAAAAATCCTTAATATGATACTGGCAAATAGAATCCAGAAGATCATCAAGAAGATCATACACCCTGATCAAGTGGGATTCATCCCAGGGATGCAGGGATGGTTCAACATATGCAAATCAATCAATGTAATACACTAGATTAATAGAGCCAAGGACAAAAACCATATGATAACCTCCATAGATGCAGAAAAAACATTTGACAAAATCCAACATGCATTTATGATAAAAACCCTACAAAAAATTGGAATAGATGGTCTCTACCTCAATCTGATAAAAGCCATCCATGAAAAACCAACAGCCAGTTTCATACTAAATGGTCAAAAACTGAAATCCTTCAAACTAAAATCAGGAACAAGACAAGGATTCCACTATCACCACTCTTGTTCAATATAGTTTTGGAAACATTAGCCATGGCAATTAGACAAGAGAAAGAAAGAAAAGGAATAAAGATAGGTAATGAAGCAGTCAAACTGTCATTCTTTGCAGATGACATGATACTGTACATAGAAGACCCCAAGAACTCCACCAAAACTCTTCTGGACTTAATAACCAAATTCAGTAGAGTAGCTGGATACAAGGTCAACACACAAAAATCAATAGCTTTCCTCTACATGAATGACAGACTCCCTGAGAGAGAAATAGGGCAAATAATTCCTTTCACAATAGCATCCAAAAAACTGAAATACCTAGGAATCAACCTAACGAAAGAAATCTCTGAAAACTATATCACTCTGAAGAGAGATTGAAGATGATATCAGAAAATGGAAAGACATCCTCTGCTCCTGGGTAGGAAGGATCAATATAGTGAAAATGCCCATACTTCCAAAACTGCTATATAGATTCAATGCAATCCCAATTGAAATCCCAGCAGCATACTTCATGGACCTTGAGAAAACAATCCAAAAATTCATTTGGAACAAGAAGAGACCCAGAATAGCAAAAACAATTCTAGGTAACAGAGACATGGCAGGGGATATCATAATCTCCAACCTGCAACTATACTACAAAGGTACCATGATAAAAACAGCATGGTACTGACAAAGAAACAGACCTGAGGACCAGTGGAACAGATTAGAAGATGCCGAAACAAGTCCAGACACACTCAACCATCTCATCTTCGATAAAGGAGCCAAACACCCTCACTGGAGGAAAGATAGTCTGTTTAATATGGTTCTGGAAAAATTGGCTTTCAACTTGCCAAAGATTAAAACTAGACCCACCATGCATTAAACAAAAATCGAAACAGATTAAATATCTAAATATTAAAAATAGTAACACTGAACCGGAATGAACAGAGGTTGGGTAGAACTCTCGAAGACATTGGTGTAGGAAAAAATTTTATGTACCAAATCTCAGTTGCCCATGAACTAGCACAATCAACAAGTGGGATCTCTTCTTATTAAAAAGCTTCTGCACAGCAAGAGAAACCACCAGCAGTGTGAAGAGACAACCCACAATGTGGGAAAAAATCTTCACCTGCTGTTCCTCAGACCAAGGTCTACTATCTCAAATCTAGAAAGAACTTAAAAAGATCAGACCTCCCAAAATTAAAGACCTAATCTGAAAATGGGCATCTGAAATGAACAGACATTTCTCAGACAAAGAAGTAGAAATACCAAATAAATACATGAAAAAATGTTCAACATCACTGGTCATTCGAGAGATGCAAATGAAAACAATGCTGAGATTCCACTTCACTCCAGAAAGAATGGCTGCTATCATGAAATCAACCAATAACAAGTGCTGGAAAGAGGAACCCTACTCCACTGTTGGTGGGAGTGTAGACTGGTGCAACCACTGTGGAAATCAGTATGGAGGTACCTCAAAGAGTTAGGACTGGAAGTCCCATTTGACCCAGCTATTCCCCTCCTGGGTATCTTCTCCAAAGAATTAAAAGAATCCTATCACAGTGATATATGTGCACCCATGTTCATAGCAGCACAATTTGTAATAGCTAAAACTTGGAAACAGCCCAAATGCCCAACAACTGAAGACTGGATAAAGAAAATGTAGTTTTTTTTATAAAATGGAGTCCTCCTCAGCCATAAAAAATGAGAAATTAGAGACATTTATAGCTAAATGGATGCACATTGAGGCCATACTCTTAAGTGAAATAAATAGGACACACATGAATAAATACCGAATAGTTTCTCTAGTGTGAGAAACTGAAAGTGTAAATAAAGACTAAAATGTATAATAGATAATGTGAAATAGGAAGAAAAGGGGCAAAGGGGAAGGGGAAGTGGGAGAGGTAGGGAAAAGGAAAGAAGGGAATGGAATTAATATGAGAAAATGGAAAAATGGAATCAAAGTCTTTGTAAATAGGGAGGCATAGAGGGGTTGAAGGGAGAGCAGGGGAAGGGTGAAAAATAACCAAGAGAGATTATGTAAAAGTGCAAATTTCCAATGATGAATGTCATTATATTGTATACCTAAAATGTACCAATGATTAGAATGAATAATTGATAATGCAAAATAGGAAGAAAAGGTTCAAAGGGGTGGGGGAAGTGGGAGAGGTAGGGGAAAGGAAAGAACGGAAAGGAAAAATGATGAGAATGGAAAAAATGGAAATAAAGTCTTTGTAAATAGGGAAGGGTGGAGGGGGTGAAGAGAGGGCTGGGAATGGGGAAAAAATAAGAACCAAGATGCATCATGTAAAGGTACAAGTTCCCAATGAGAAATGTAAATGTATTGTATACCTAAAATGTACCAATGAAAGAATTTAAGGAAAAAAAAAGATGTGACATAAGAGGAAAACGATTCTTAGCTTAACTTTCCTTTAAGATTTTTTAATGGTGTGCTTTCAGTTGATTTTAAAAAAACATGTTATAGCAATTCTAAGTATGTTACTTGCTGGATTATTTGTATGTAGAAATCTGGTGTGGTCTGAATGTGCTTGTTCATTCATTCAAAAGTTATTTGTTAATCACCTCCTCTGTGATCCATATTAGAGGAAATATAAAAATAGACCACTTTACCTTCAAAGGCAACTCCAAAGCCTAAAACTCACATACATAGAGATTGCTGGTTTTTTAAACTTCATAAAAGCCTTCTCCCCTACTGAAACAAGTACAATATCTCCCACAACAGTGTCTGGTGTATAGACATAATTTCCCACAGGGGATACATAAGTGGAATGCTAGAAAGAGTGCTGAAGCAGAATTCCCTTGCATTATTAAAAAAAAAATTAAAAGAATTCTCTCCTGTTACAGCTACTGAGGACATACTTTCCTTTATATTATATTTTATTATCATTATACTTTCTGATATAAGAATCAAATTATTTTCAAAAGCCTAACATCATTATTTAAAAATAAAGCTTTGACTTTTTAACCAAAAACAGCTTCTTACATAAATGTTCATATCTTTAAAACTAATTTTATTTCCTTTTAAGTAGAAATCACCACCCAAGTGTCTTTTCAAAGCATCTGAGGGCAGTAATGTTGTCTACCAAAGAAGTAAAAACAGTTACCAGGTTCACTTTTCTATCATAATGGCTGATCACTTTCAAACATTCATCATCTATGTTTTGCATAATTTTTCTTTTTTGCATTACAGCCTCAGCCTTTTGGTAATATTTCAAAGGTGTTTTAAAGCACAGGTTTGATATATACAAAGCATCAGTTTTTTGAGACTATAATTCATGAATTATAGGTTATATTATATTATTTATTATAATCTATAATTTTAGATTTGGTTCTTATATCTTTAGTCTCACTTTTAAAAAATCTATCCTAATCTCCTGAAAGATTTCAGTCTGTGAAAGTGAGAAATTTATTTTAAAAATCAATTCAATATAGCATTTCTGTTTAAGTATTTTTCACTAATATTTAAAATGGTTTTAAAAGTTCAATCAGTGAATATAAAATTAAATACACTTGTCTTTTCTCTAAAAAGATACAGGAGCTGCAGGAAAACTTCACTCAGATGTGTGGTGTGCCGTGGTATCCCTTACTCCAAGGAATAATACTGAATGCACAGTAGAGAAGGTTTTGTTTACTAGAGAAGGTCTATGCTTACTACTTGAATGTGCACGCTTCCCTTTCATCATTGATCAAACCAAGACTTTTGATCTTTCCAAAAAATTCCACTACATATGCCAAATAAACCACTAATCTCCAACTTTCTGGCACCTCGAATCAGTTTCCTGGAAACATTTTTTCCAAGGTCAGGACAGCAGCAAGCAGGGGTGGGGGTTGTTTGGGATTATTCAAGTGCATAACACTTATTATGTACTTTATGTCTATGATTATGACATTGTAATATATAATGAAATAATTGCAACTCCCCCTAAGAATCAGTGGGAGGCCTGGGCTTGTTTTCCTGAAACTAGATGGTCCCATTTAGGGGTGATGGCAGACACTGACTCCCAGTGTCGCTATGTGCAGTCTATTCTATAATCTCATTTTGGTTGCTGTCACTGCAAAAAACCCTGCCTCACAAAGATGGGATGTTAGAAGTAGAACCAGGTTTTTCAGTGTTTTTGTGGCAATCCAGGATATTCTACTTTGACTTCAATCCCAAATTTTTAGAGACTTGAAATTGTCTCAAATATACTTTTACGGTTACCATCATTTGTGATCTCAATTGATCCTTTCTAGCACTGATGCAGTCAATTTATCTGGCTTATTCACAAATGAGTGAAGGATCTATTCCTTCCCAGTTTGGGGATCTTGTGGTTGGGAAGTAATGCTCAAACTCTTGAAAGCTGACATAGGGGATCAGGCATCCCCTGGGAGAAAGAAGGCCCTATCTCAGTCTCTTTCAAAATCTCTGCTAATGTCTGAAACGTCAAAAATCCCAACATTCACTTGTCACGTCACAATTTTAGTTTGAATGCATCCAGTTATCTGCTGACTTAGACAAAGTTATCATTCTCCCTTGAAGTGAAAGACTGAGTTTGTTGAACAAGTTGAATGTATAACATGAGTAAGCAAGTTTTGCAACTCATTCTGTGTCACTGAAACATGCTGCCAGTGGTGCCTTTTTCTGGAGTGGCTCTCATAACTCAAAAACTCTGGCCAGTGATCTGGCTTTAGAAAGCTATCTCACTTCTGCATAGAAGAGAAGATGTGTGTGTTCTGCCTCCTTCTCACAGAGTTGTGTGAGCAGACATGAGTTAAGGATGTACTTTAATGTGGTTGATATTAATCACATCCTGCAAAATATTAAGTTCAGATGATATTTTTCAGCTAGCTTGCATTTCTCTATAAATGACACAGAGTAGATTTAGATTCACAAGTGACCTCTTAGAACCAGGTAGCAAAAATAGAAAGCCCTGCAGTCACGGCAGCTACTCCGTCCATGTATATACTGACACAAAATGACCAATTTAGTTTTTCTAATATGTAATCATTCAAAGACTTGTATGATTCTGTAGCTGTGATGTTGGTTGGCAACAAATGTGCACACAGCGTATTTATATGCCATCCTCCTGAAAAACACATTCCACAAAAACAAGCAATGCTGCATTGGTGTCAACACTGGTAGACTCAGTCAACAAGGATTTCAAACCATCATGACTCATTAATTCCCTCTAATATTTGTGCCTCAATAGTCTCTGCTATTTTATCAATTTCCCTAGATATGCAACTGGTCAAAAGAGGAACAGGTACCGCTTTTTGGGTTACAGCCTTTCCTAAAAGTTCATAAAAAATCTCCTTAGCCTTAGTAGCAAGCAGGATCAACTTTTCACCAAAGTAAAGGACTTTTAGCTTCAGCAATGAGGTTATCCACCAAGAATGATTCAGTACAAACACATTTAATGAAGTGTTGACCTTCAACAACTGCTGTTTTATGTGTTCACTTTTTTTTTAAACTCCAAAGACTTGTTTTTTAATGCAAGGTTCTTGTTCGCCATGTGATAAAGCAATTTTGAAGGTTTCATGGGTTCACTGTCTAGCCAGTTGCCACATATACAAATTGGGCTAGAGAATGCCAATCGCCTGTTGCAAAGAACTCATCCTTGGTGAGAGGATATTGAGAGGCAGGGCAGGGATGGATACAGTGGGGTCAGCTCCTGGGTTGGAAGTGTGGGCCTGCATTCTGGGCTCCAAATTCATTTTCATGGGAGGTTTTCTTACCATGAAGTAGGAGGTCTGAACCTCAGCCAATCACACAAGCAAAGACAGACCCTTCACCTGTTTCTTTCACAGAAGCATATATTAGGATGATATGAATTTATTTCAACTGTTTGTCACATTTAAAACATTTTTAAAATATACCTTTTGTCTTATATTTTTTGCTTTCCCCATACTTACTGAAAACTTTAATGAATGGCCATCACAGATGTAAATTACTCTTTCTCTAATTCCATTTTCTTCATCAAATCCAACAATGACTCATTATGGTTTGAAATGTTTATTCAGAACTGGTGAAAAATTACAGCTGGTTGAACAGCCAGAGGGCCTTTCTCATTACAATGAGAAATAAACACTGAATTTTGATGGTAACAAGCCATGTACCGCCTTTGAACAGACATTGCATGAATCTGGTTCCAGGAAAATCTGAAGCATTTATTCAGGTTAAAGTGAAGCAGAAATGTTAACAGCTCAGGGCTGTGTGCAATTTTAGATTCAGTGTCCTCATTATAGGGTAAAAATAGAAATATCTAGATAATATTATTGTCTTGCTCTGAAATAAAGCAGGGAAATAAGGCTCTGTGCTTTCAGTGTGCTGGGGCATCTTCCTCAAAACAAGATCTTTATGAATTCTTAAGTATACAAAATGACAAATAAGGATGATGTTAAATTGTATAATATGTTGAAAAATAAACATGGTATTGGGGTTTTGCAAAAAAAAAAAAAAACAATAGAGTGCTGGAAAAGATGGGTTTGAACCATAAAGAAGGAAGATAACGTAGTATCTTTTCTCTATCCCATCTGTGATAACTCTTAAAGTAAATCATCAAGACTGCTGCAGATAGTTGGGTTATTTTTAAACTTTTGTACTTGTATTTTTATACCTAGCTTGCCCAGCCTCAAAAATTATCATTTTCCTCTTTTACTCCTATACTGATAAAGTAAAAATATTTACACATGAAAATATTATTCTTAAAAACTGAAGCTGATCAAAAAAAAAAACCTGATCCTTTTTCTCTCTCCTAATAGACAATGAGGAAGAAATGTTTTCAGAAAATAAAGGATAAATAAGCTTGCTAATCTACCTTCACCTTTTGATCAAAGATGTTTCTAATAATATATGTCCAGTTGCTTTGTCTCATTATTTGATTTTTCAAATAAGCCAGAATGAAATCAAGTCCAAGTGTGTCCCTGACTTCCACCTCCCAAATCCTAAGTTATTATAGCAGACAGTATGTGAATATGGAAGAGAGCTATTCTTTATTTCTTGTGTTCATAGTTATTTAAAGGGACAATGACTAGCCTCCATTTCTGACTGGTAGATGGTCTGTTTAAAGAGACTTTCAATCACAATTAGCTGGAAAAGAGAGAGGCCCATGAAGGCCCAGAAGCAAGGTCTGGGCTATCAAAACTCCCAGTCAAAACTGTTAGATATGGGGTGAGGGTGGGGGTTAGAATCCTAGAATCTTTCATCTCTGTGTGAGACAAAACCAAAAGATTAATTCTGCTTGGAATAAAAGACAGTAGAAACAATATTTTAACTGATCTTGAAGCACGGTAAGGGTCAGATGTGGATAAATATATACTTCTATTTAACTATAATTGTCAAAAACAGATACATAAGTGATAGAATGAGAGAAATGCTTTTGAAAAACTTTAAATGCTGATAACAGAGAATAGGAGCAATATAGTGGTACTACTTTCAGATTATGATTATAAATATAATTCAAGAAGTAGAAGCTAGTCCGACAGAAGAAAGCACAGGTGTCATATTTATTTTCTCACTCTTTGAGGATTCTTAGGTTTATCGCATATGGAACATATGCCAGGACTACAGAGGTGACATTATAGCCTAGTCCATTTCATGAGAGCAAGCTTTGACAAAGATGACAGAGCCTATACCTCTCTCCCTTGAAAGCAAAACCCTTCACCACCCCTTCCATGGTCAGTATCCTGTCTCTTACTAAAACAACTAGTGTACCATAATAAACGTATTTGTCAAGAGAAGACAGAGCTTTGGATGGTGTCTTTAGGAGAGTTTCATTTTGTTTTGTTTTTTAGGTCTGTCACTTTTTTTGAAGCAAAACATTTATTGGTTCATTTTAGATATACATAATGATCACATTCACCATAGGGAATTTGTACCTGTACATGATATATCTTGCTTCTTCTTTTTCTCCCATTTCCCCCCTCCCTTCAACCCCTCTTCCCCTCCTTATTTACAAAAGCTTTGTTTCTGAAGAGAGAGAGAGACAGAGAGAGAGAGAGAAAGAGAGAGAGAGAATAAAAGAGTCATTTATGGGGCTGTCCTACCTTTTCTGAGTGCACGGGACACCTGAGGTACGAAGGTCTAATTAATCAGCATTTGAAAGCTCCATCAGCATCTCATCACCAAGGATACCACACAGAAGCAAGAGTGTGCCCTCAAAGGCCAGCACTGATTCATCAAAGATGGGACAAAAGCAAGACTGCATAGTCTTGAGAATAAAAGACGTGCTCTAGCCATACAATATGGCCTAGCTCCTCCAAGGCTGTGAAAGTAGTCAAAAGTATAATGCTTGGTAGACAACACGAGACATGAGATAAGAGAATGCAAGAAAAGCCATTGACTCAGATTTGGGGAAAATGACTGCCCATCTCTACATTCTATGTCTCCCCTCTAAGCCTTGTGTCTTAGTCACTTTCTTGTCACTGGGGCACAATACCTGACACTCACAACATTTTGTCTCAGTCTCAGTCCATGGCTGGCTGGCTCCAAGGCAGAAATGCATAGTGGGAAAGCCTGGATGGAGGAAAGCTGCTTACATCATGGTGGCCAGGAAGCTTAGAAGGAAGGGAAGAAGCAGGGAGAAAGATACACCATTCCAGATCATGCTTCCAGTGACCCAGTAGTCTTCTGACAAGACCCTACCTCCTAACAGCAAGTTAACTATAATGTCCCCATTATGTAATCACCTTCCAAACACATAAGGCTCTTGGGGCCATTTTAGATCCAATCTCTAACACCTTGACATATGCCCCCTCTCTCTTATTCTAAAGTTTCCTCTGTAGCAATTTATTAATTTGTTTTATACCCAGTCCAAAGACCACCTCCCTGTTTATTGTTACTGCAGGACATAACACCCAGTTGAAATTTCTCCCCAGAAATCTTTGCTGTATTCATTGGTCATATGCACTTTCAGTCTCAAACTTAGAGTCCTGTTTGCTAGCAACGTAGCATTAGAAGTAGAATACAGGTGAGTGCTGACAAAGTACCACACCATCACTGTGAAGAAGATCCAGGCTTTGTAGAGGAACCACATCTAGGACAGTGCCTCCCCTGTTGACTTGCAAAACAACCTGGAGTCAAGCAAGTAGTGGAAATCTAAATATCTGAATCCAAGTATGCCTGGCAAATATATAACTTCTAATTTATTTATGTAAAGTTATCATATATGTTAAATGTGAGTTGCAAATATTTTCCAAGCACTGGAATACATTTTGAAGCCCTAAACAGAAAACTAAGCCTAATGACATTTTATTTCTGATGACACGAGAGAAATTCTGAAATCTTACAGCATCTCTAGGTCATCCCATGGAAACTACATGGTAGAGTGGTTAACAGGATCCTAGGTTGACCTGAGTCCTGTCATTTACTTTTAATTACTTGTCTATATACACCATCTCTGAATGCACAAAATGAAAGGTTTGGAACGATCCTAAGGCACCACGTGATGCTATATGATATTTCAAAGGGCAGAAGTCCCAATTAGCACTAATGGAAATGTTCAGTCTCAATTGCAGTTTAAACCAACCCAAACTTAAAACATCAAATAGAAAGCTAAGCTATGCATTTTTATAAAATATCTCATGAGTTAATGATTTAAGAAGACAAAATTGTTGATAACAGAAGCTATTTTTAATCAGAATTTGATATTTAAGTCTACTGAACATGCATCATGTGTGTCTGTCTGTGGATCTGAGTGTAAACACAAGCACACACACACACATCTACACATAGAAACATAAACAGAAATTCATCTTCCTTTATGGTATTTTTGGCCAGTGATGCTGAAGAAATACTTTTTGTATGTAATAAAAAACTGTACGTAATGCAAAATACAGCAAAATCAAATTGTGTCTTAAAAAATAACTGTACAGCTAAAAGCTGATGTAAGTTGGTATTTTGAACTGGATTACTGTATGTGTTCCACCACTCAAATTCATATTTGGTCCTATGTCCATTTTCTCAGAATGTGACTGTATTTGGAGACAGAGCCTTTAAAGAGATAATTAAAGTTAAGTCAGGGAGGATGCTAATCTAATGACTGTTATCCTTATATAAAGAGAATATTAGGATAGAAGCAAGCACAATGGAAAGACCATGTGAAGACACAGGGAGAAGACAGCCATCTACAAGGCAAAGAGAGGACTCAGAAGAAACCAATCTTGCCAACACTTTAATCTCAGGGTTTCTTCCTCCTGGTCTGTGAGAAAACAAATTTCTGTTGTTTAAGCCCGTCAGTCTCTGGAATTTTATTGAGTAAGCTAATACAATTGGCTCAAGAATATCAATGGACATAGATATAAATACTAGGTATAAAAGGACAGTTGGTCTGATGAAATGGGCAGTTCTTAGAGGTCACCAGTAGTCACACCTTCTCCATGAGCATTAAAAAATGCTGTCAGGATATCAAGCTTTTCACAAAAGACCTATAGTGAGTGTCACAGCAAAGTCTCAGCCTCCATTGCACCAACCACATTCTGCAAGGAGAAAAGTTAAAATGCCAACCATATCTACCAGCATAGAAAAATCAAAACCACACAAAAGATGAATATTCACAATAGCTTCTCAAGAGGCTAAAACTTGAGTGTCTTCACGGGAGTGAAAGACTTTCTGTGTGCAGTTACTAAATATGCCATCTACACAAAGGGACTGGGTTCATAGGGAACCTAAATTACTTTGTGAACATACTTTATACAATTTCCCTCCTTGAATGCCAGTTTCATTCTTCTTGGGATAACAGCATTAATTAAGGCAAATAAGTCCTGCTCAATAGGGTTCTCATGTATCCTTCCTTTCACTACTCCTTGCATTATTTTTATACTTGAGGGCACTTATTAAATTTTACACCATAGAGGGATAATTTGTATGTTTCTTTTACCTCAACTAGTGAGCAAGGACTATGTTTATTCTTGTGCCCTATGGGCACAAGAATACTCAATAATATTCATTAACTAAAATTTAATTAAATTATTCCTCAATAAATCTCTAAAGTGTAATTTTGCATTTCAGGTCACAGTTAAATACATACCTTTATAAGAAACTTAGGAAAGCTGGAGTTTACACTGGGAAAGTCAGGAGAGATGAGTTTGAAAGAATTACATATGTAGGCAGACATCCTCACAATTTAAGGAACTTGGATTGCATCCTAAGGATGATGGGATGAATTTGTAGCATTTTTCAGATTTTTTTCTTTTTTTTTAACTAGTCTGGGTATCATTTGAAAAATGAATTATAGAGAGTGATAACTAAGGGAGGAAGCTAGGGATGGGGGTGAATTAGAGAACAGTCAGAAGTCTGAGTTTTGCAGTCTTTGTAACTGGGAGACTAGCAGAATCACTGGCAAAACAACCAAAGGGTGTACAAGAGGCTAAGGTATGAGGTGAAGGTGGTAAATTTGGTTTTTAATTTTTTCTTTTTTATTAAGGTATTAAAACTATACGCTGCAGTATATAAAGTGCTTTATTTTTAAATGTACAGCTTGATATACTAATGTAATGTCCAACCAGATCAAAATAGAGAACATTTCTAGATTCTCTTATGCCCTTTCCTAATCAATAACTTAGTAATTACAAGCCGGAAAACAGAAATTTTATAGTGAGTATCTTCCAGACACCACCTTAACCAAGCTATCAAAGTTAATAGACCCTACACATTTTTGATGATGGCCTCATGTTCTCTGATGTTTTCCCACAAGAGCTGTGGCATGCATCTCCTACCAAGGCAGGCTATAAGACTGCTCTGATCAACAGAGTAAAGAAATGATGCTCTGGCGATTTCTGGGCCCAGGACTTAAGTAGGTCCACTTTCTTTGTTCTGAAATATTTATTTTTGGAACCCAGACAATCACCATGCTACAAGAAGCCTGCCTATAGGCACTCTGATCCAACAGCCTAGATGTTACCCTAAGGACAGCCTGTCTTGAGCCTTCAGATGACACCAACCCCAGATTCAAGTACATCAGAGATCCAGAGGAAAACTACCCAATTCAATAATGAATTGTTTTAAGCTACTCGGTTTTGAGATGGTTTTGTATGGACCAATGGATAAATGAACAGCAGCTAAAGTTAAAACTGTAAGCAAGACGAGATTTTTTTTATCTTCCCTGTTGTATCCTCAGCTTCTAGGCAAGTGTGTAGCACACAGTAAACAGATCAATGAATATTAGTGATGGATGAGTAATTAGCAATATTATTGGTTTGATAAAATGATATTTGTCTACTTTTTGCTTAATAAGTTATTTGAGCAAGCAGAGAAAGAAAAAAATCACAATTGTAATATCTACATTCATAAGTGGGTCACACATTTGCCCTACCTAGAAGTGGGTCTCTTAAAAAAGAGAATGCAGTGACCTAAATATTCAAAGACCTCATTAAAGATGTTGTTTTGAAGTTTTAGAATATCTTAAACCTGGTCTTTTTAAATTTTTATTTTGTTATTAACTTTTGCTATTTCTACAGAAGCATCAGTGCCAGTGACAAAACCAAAATATACAACAAAGTACCCTAAGAAGAAGAAAGGTAACTTTTTGCTTTGGCAACGTTGCAATATTTCTGGAATATTTATAAGGCAAAATTTCTCTCTCCTCCTCCTTTTACTCTTTCCCTCTCTCCCTTTTCTTCCACAAGACATATTTTCTAAATGGCTTTTTCATTTCTAAGCTACTCATTTGAACCAATAGTATCAGTTGTAGACAAGCACTAAGAGAAGGAGGGCTGATAGGGAAGTGATTGAATAATTAATGGATAATAGCCTAAAAAGCAGTGAATAGGCAGAGCTGAATACTCTGCAACTCTACACTAGAGTCTCTTAACACTAACAGTAATCTAAATAATAAATAGGAGCCCAACTGTATCATTTCTCCTGTGTTAAAAAAAAGCACCAGTTTATAAACACGTTGAACTTTCATGATAATATATATTGAAAGCAAGTTATTTCTAAAAAGTAAAATTAAAATGTTATACACAAACATGCTGTTGTGTAACAAGAATCAGTGAAAAAAGAGATTACCCATTCACCATATGACAGGCACCTAAACTGTTTCCATAGCTTAACTATTATGAATTATGCCTCAAAAAACATGTTTATGCAAATAAGAAAATGTGATACACATATATATAGATAGATACGTACAATGGAATATTATTCAGCCCTAAACAATGAAATTATGTTATTTGCAGGAAAATACATGGAACTGGAGATGATCATATTAAACAAAATAAGCCAAACTCAAAAAAATCTCATATTTTCTTTCATATGTGGAATTAAAAAAAGAGAGACAACATAAAAGTAGAAGGAAGATTATTTAAGAAGAGGAAAATTAGAGTAGTAATCTTCATTATATAGTTCATTTAAATTATTGAGTGGTTTATATTACGCTTACCTTGAGAGGCAAAAAGACAATTAAAGAAAAAATTGACTATATTTCCCATACAATATGCAAAACAGTAAGCTAAAATGCAAAATTGCTTGAATATCATTAGCTCTAAGTGAAATTTTTATTACCAAATATAAATGTATTAAAATTAAGCAATATTTATTTTTCTGTAAATAGAAGACTTGAGGGTTATTTTAGAAATTATAGTGTTTTTCCTCAGTGATACCATGGCGTGGTCATAAAGCTCCATATAGCACTCTCATGGCTTTGACAGCTTATAGTACACTGGGAAACTATGTGGGGAAAACCAACCAGGTCTACTCAGGGGCAATCATGGTGGTTATCACTGAAGATAGCTGTGGCCGAGTCAAGTTGAATCCATATATTCCATTCCTTATAACTGGATCTTACAATCTCACATGCCCTCAGTCATGGTATGTCCTGAGCCTATGAGGGGCTTTGGCATTGGGTAGATAGAATCAGTGAGACCACGTGTCTGGCTTGTAAGTAGAGTCCCTAGCAACAGTAGAGACACACACATGAAGAGACAGAGAACAATTATGCAAATTATAAAAACAATGAATTTTTTCAACCAGGAGTCCCAGAAACCAAATCAACAACCTAGTATGCCTCATAGGGATACTAGAGATAGGATCACATAAGACATTAATTTGGATTTTCATTTATGTGACTGACATTAGGAATGATAACAAAACATTTTGTCTTGATAATAGCATAGATTCCAAGGAAAACAGAAAAAACTACAGCTATGAACAAGAAAACAGATGCTTAGAGACTTGTAAAAGTAAATATGCACTATCCAGTAAGACAATACTAGTAACATCATCTGTTACACAACACTCCAGCACCAGCTGGGGACTGATGTGGTACAGCATACCACATGATGGCAACCAGAACAGGGTCCATAAGTGAAATGGCATGTCAAACCAAGAGGCTAACTGTAGCACTCTGAGTTATTTCCCATGGCCCACTCAGGGCATAAGCCATGACCACAAGTCAGAGTTAAACAAGGTCAATGGAGACCAAATTAGGAGGCGAGAGACTCCACATACTTTGGCAAGAAATAGCTGACTCATTCATGGAGGAAGCCACTAGAACAGCAGTGCTGAACCTATGGCACATGTGCTGCAGCAGGCTGTTTGCATCACTGAAAGCTCTAGAAGGTTCACCATTGCTACACTAAAGCATCTCTCCTGAACTGTTTCCTCCCCTGGACTTAATGTTAGTAGTATACAAAAATAGCAGTACTGTTTCTATAAGAGACCAAAAGGGAAGAATGAGACCTAACTGACCTCCTCAGTGAGCACTGAGAATTAAGAGGGCGTTGTAAGCATGCTAATACACTGCAGGGAAAAGTAAAAACACCTGAGATTAAGTTGTTTACCCAGAGAAGTACCATGGAAGGTGGGACACAAATGAATTCTGTGAAACCCTAATTGCTTGTGCCCATGTCTGAGTGAATAAAGTCAAGTTGCACCAGTCCTTTGGCGTTCTATGTCGAAGGGAGGCACTTGGGTTCCCCCTGCTGGTCTCATGTATATACCAAGCATTTTTAGGTATGGGGGAAACCACTTGCACTCAGATCACAGGCCACTGTGTGGCTGCCTGGGGTAGTAACGTAATTTCATAGTTAACCCAGCCCAACACTGTCTGCAGATTGCAAGTTAATAAGCTATGGAGAAGATGCTGCACTGTCGTTAATATGCAAGCCACTTATTTAGACTAGGGGTATGAACTATGGTGCGCTGAGACTGGTGAAGAAGTACAATCACCCACCTCTTTACAGGTAGGCTAGTTCACACCGTGTCCAATAGTCTTGGTCAGTGGCTCCACCTGTAGCAGGACATTGTGCTCTCCTACAATCTACTGTTCTAAAGGGATTTATCTAGCTAGTTTCAATTCCCTTCCAAAACTCTGACCAAAATCCTAGACTTGGATCTTTGTTGTTCTTGGCAAAGAGCCCAAGTTGTACCATCTGCTATACTCTTGACATCTAATTGCATTGGCACACCTCATAGAGGGGTGCCCATCGCCTTTCCTTGAGAGGTCAAAATCTGCCTTTTCAAATGTGTTCTGCTGGGGAACATGTCAGTTCCATGTGATTCCCCTCTCAATCGGCTAACATAGTAGGCACAAGCACTGAGCTAGACAAGGAGCACAATGGTGGCCAGTGACTCAAGAGTCCCACAAAAAGCCTATACCTCCTTTCCTGCACTATGGGAATGGGGAAGATTTGCATGTTAGCACTGTGCCTGGAATCAAACAGGTCTTACCCAGGCAGACCACTCCGAGAACTTCACGATGGTTCAGGGCCCAAGCCTGGGAGTGGACAGCCATCTCCTGTTCCCTAAGGAAGTACAATCTTCACCAGTTAATGGAACCAGATGAAGAGTGAGATCCTGAGCCCTCATACTGACACAGATATTAGGAATGTGTAGATACCCCTGAAGCAATACGTGGATATAAGGAACATGGTAAGGGGAAGTTACTAGAACCTCTGAAGTAAGCCCTAGTCTTCTGTGAGCCAAGACAGCACAAGGCAAGTTAATTAATTAGACAGGAAAGGTAGAAAAATGAGACTTAGAGAAGCTGAGCTTTGGGTCTGATCAATGCTGCTCTGGGCAGCAAAGACAGCAGGGGTTGGGGAGAAAGGGGCTAAGAGGGATTTCAATCTCAGTTCTTCCTCACTCCCCACCAACCAGGGATTCCAGTTCTTTGCATCCCATCCTGATCTAGAGATGACAGCTCACACCTGTTTTTCTTCCAGTTCTTTCCTTCTAGAGACACAAAGCAGAACACTAGGGTTTATAGCTTAGTGTCCGGGTCTTCCATTTTCTCAGCCAAGTTAGAACCTAAGAATTATACACAAATTTCTTTCCAAGTTGTAACCCTTTTTCTAATATCTTTAAGCTCTTATCTGCAGCCGGTTGGGCATTGGTGGACAACTGAACTGCCCAAAACAATGGCCATCCCACTGTAGCAAGACACTGTCCTTCCCTACTACAGTGGGATAAATGACATTCAGCAAACAGCTGTTCCAACCCAGCAGTAAGTTTAGGGAGTATCCATAATCACTTGGTGAACCACAAACATTTAATGCAGGCCACCTCTTACCACATGTAATGGGACGGCCAATTCAGGAATTCTGCTAATGCTTTTTTCCCTGGCCCATTTCCTTAGTCTCCTGGCTGGCTCACTAATGGTTTTGGTGAATGAGAATCAGTCCCAAAGCTCACGTGACTAAAAAAAGAGGTAGGTAGATCCAGAATTGCAAAGAGTACAATTCTAGGGACATATGGACAGAGGCATGGTCCTGGGTGGTAGCAAGACCAGATAGATTCCAAGAGGTCAAGGGAAAAGTGACTTTATTCAGGCCAGTGTGTACCTGGTTCATCTAAAGCCAATAGCAAGAGTCAGACACATTCTGGGCCCGAGTCTACATGTAATACCAATCTGTTGGTCTTGACTATTTATAGTATGCTGGGAAACTATCCAGAGAAAACCAACCAGGGTTTCTCAGAGGCAGTCGTAGTGGTTATGACTAAAGATGGCTATGATCAGGTCAAGCTGAATCTGTACCCAGTTCTATTGCTGGGAAACTGACAGTGGGAAAATGTGTCATGAATTAGCAACCCAAATGCTCTAGATTTAAAGCTTTGGTTTTTTTGTTTCTATTTTTCATAGAGAATTAGGCCAAATAAGTGCTTCTGATATTTTATTCCTTCTAAAAAGCAATCTACTATTATTCCTAAAGCAGAGGATGTGGTCTCCAGATAGCCGTGGATAGACATTCTGTCTCTCCAACTGTTTCATGGACACTGGGTCTGTCAGGAAAAGTAGGAGAGTAACTACCAAACAATGAGTGGCTTTTTGAGATGCCTAGAACCATTTTAATCCTTTATATTTGCTCATTTCTTGTATATTTTCAACTTGTGCTCAATAAGCCATCTTTATGCACAGCCTCAAACCAGGGTGCTTTGACCCCTTTAGTTCTGTCCCTCCAAATATCCACAGATGCTCCCCCACACTACAAACTGTCCAGGACCTTGCCCTCCTTTTCTTGGGATTATGGATGTTTAAGGGCAGTGAGTAAATATGGAAAAAGGATGTCAATGCCAAAATATTTCCAGGCCAAGAAAAACCTTCACCACATGAAAAAATTACTCCTGACTGATGGTGAGATGCCAGAGGTTGACAAGGTTGAGCTAAAATAGCTATATCCAGATCCCAAGTGGCCTTCAAGAGCTCTAACAGTGCCCTTGTGGTTAGGATGAGCATACCGTCTAGTTTGTCCAGTTAATGCTGATTGCCCTTTTGTCTTAAATGTGACTGGTGTCCATTTTCACTCAAAAGTGCCCAACAGATTTATTACCAACTTTATAGTAGAACTCTGCCAATCCATCCACTGTTCTGCAACCACTTCTGGGGCAATTTCTCCTCTATCAGCAACCTGAATTCTAGTTCTATCAGCCTCCTTCCATCCTCTCCTGATCCTAACCCTAAATGTTACCCCGAAGAATTTTTTTTCTTCCCCTCTTCAACACTCAGAAAATTTCGTTCTTTCAAATTCTTTCAAGACTACCATTCCGTTTGTCCATGGTTCAGCCTCCTTCACAATAAAATTTGTGGGAGGACCAGGAATTTAGCTCAGTGGTTCCAAAGCCTGCCTTGCAGGCACAAGGTCCCGAGTTCGATCTCCAGGGCAAAAAAAAAAAAAAAAAATCAATGGAAGTCAACCCACACCGATGATTAGCACACACCCTCAACAGTCACTGGTTATTAAGTATTTTTAAAGCATTCCTGATACAGTCCATCCACTGAGTTGCTAAGACTTAATCAGCAAGCACTGAGTAGTCCTGGCCTTTTCTAACCCAGGCAATCTGTATGACATCTCACTGCAATCTCATGAACCTACAGGAAGGCAACACAGTGCAGCACCTAGGAGCACAAGGTCCTGACAATAATCTACCAGGGTTTAAATCCAAGGTTCAACACTAATAAGTTACTGAAGCTGTTTCAACCCTCACTGTAAAATATACTTTTCCTCATACCTGTGACAAATATTAATCAAGTGTATGTGTAAAGCACCTAGATTAGTGCCTAGTAAATCTAAAATGTTATCATTTATTATTAACTATCTTACAGTTAAGGACAATTCTGTCATCATGTGGCTAGTAGTGGTGCTGAGAACAAAGCAGGTTTCCTAAACCTAAACTCTACACACCACTACCAAATTACTCTCCTGTTCATAATATACTGCCATAAATAAAACTAAATAGCAGTAAGCTAAGCTAAAGAATGACACAGGAAGTACTTTATTTTATTGTGTGACATTATATTAGCTGTATCTAAGGTAACTAACCACACAATATAGATGGCTCAGAAACAGCAGTACTGGTGATTTGATTATTGATCTTTACATAAAGCAAAATGGTTTTGAGTGATTTACAGTTTTAAAACATAAGTTCATATTGATTTGAGTTCTTTCATGTTTTAATAAAAGAACTATTCTACTGAACCAGAGCTAAAGTAGATATAGTTTATTCATATGCATCTGAAAACAAGCCTCCAAGTTTCCCACCTCAGTTCATCTTGTTTTAAGCATTATTAAAAATGTGTCATTGTGTCATCATGCTGAATTCCTCAGCAGCTTCCACAGTATTTCCAAAGGAATCTCTGGAAGGTAGCAATACGTATCTTCCCCTGGAAGCACACTGACAATCACAATTACTACCTCTACCCTCTTGAAATAGATTTCTTTTTGCCATTACACAAAGAATATACCACTAGGACTTTGAAAACCTAAATTCTGGCTATGTCACAAACTATATAAATTTAGGTCATATATCTTCCTCAAGCATCTGTTCTCAACTGCAAAAAATAATTTACATTTGCTTGGTCCTTTGTATTTATCTTCACGGTAACCCTTACATTTAAGAAAGCATTACATTCACCTCATAGTAGAAATTCAGTCTCAAAGGTATTTTGGAAATACTGTTATTCGACCCGACTGTTCAGTTTCTCTTTCCTAACAAGAAAACATTTCCATCCTAGGAGTCAGGAAAGCTGTTACAAAGAATGAACTAATAATCTAAATTGGAAGGTGAAATTTTGAATGTTAAATGTGAGGTTCAAGCCATGTGACTAATTTAAAGTGTTATCATGTGCCAAAAATACAGTATTTCTCTCACTTATAATAAATTTGTAGATATGATTAGTCATGCTGACATATACATAGAACTATGCCTAAACCTAAATATTTAAAAAAATATTTATTTTCTATTAGCAATCCTGAAACGTCAACACAGCTCAATAAATAGCATGCTCTCAAAGTAAGGAGCATCATACACTTGGTATTTTCTATAATTTAATATGCTAAAATTGAGGAAATAAGCAAGCAAGGGGATGAGAAGTACACATAAGAAAAGTAATTTCGTGATTTTCTTCATTTTGATTCTATTGCTTTCTTGCTTTCAGGAGGAAAGATCTTGACTTCAAAAGTAACAAAATACTTGAGAAGCGAATTTACATCTTCCAGTTTTAAATGGTATTCTTGTACTATTTTCTCAGCAGTCCATGTTTCTGGATAAAGTTTATGATTATTGAGAAGTGTCAAGGCCTCTACAATGGAAATCTTGCCCTTGGGAATGTTCTTAATATCCATACCAAAGTGATGGCCCTTTGGCAATCTGGATTCCTTTGTCTCTTGCCATATTTCAGAATCTTTTACCTAGTATCGAGAGAACAAAAAAAAAAAAGAAAGAAAAGAAAAAAAGCCTTTAGGATAAAAGACTTAGCATCCTTTTTTGGGGGAAAATTTTTTTAGTAGTACAGGTTTGCAGTACATAGTGATTACATTCATCATGAGAGATGGCACATGTACATGACACATCTTATCTTAATTCCTTCTACTTCCTCTTCCTTCCCTTCCCTCTATCTGTGGATCCCTTTTCCACTTGCAAAAGATATATCTCCCTGATTGCTATTATGTATCCTTTATTCTGTTCATTAAATTACTTATACTTGGGGCTTCTGTTTTCACATTTCTCAAATCAAATCTACACTATTTCTCTTCAAATAAATACTGTACATGCTTCCCTAAACTGTATTTTCCCATTATAATGAGCAATAGTTTGACAGTACTTTTGCCATGTTATCTTTTCGTAACTCTAATTTTATCATTACTAAGCAATTCAGGTAGCTCTAGAAAAATGATAACTGAATGAATACCATTCATTCACATCATTTCACATACAGGTTGAGTATCGCTAATACACAAATCTGAAATCCAAAATGCTCTAAAATCCAAAACTTTTTGAGTGCCAACATGACACTGTAAGTAGAAAATTCCACACCTACTTCCTATGACAATCACAGTCAAAAAACAGGTATACCAAAAATATTGTACAGAATTACCTTTAAGCTACAGTAAGTGTATAAGCTATATATGAAACATAAATGAATTTCATGTCTGGACTTGGATTCTAACCCCAAGATATCTCACTATGCCTATACAACTATTCCAAAATCTGAAACATTTCTGGTCCCAGAAGTTTTAGACAAGGGATACTTGACCAATACATTGAAATAATAACAGGAATGCTTAGATTAAAAGCTGCACTTGCTTTATAAGGGAATTCTGAAGCCGCCTTCAATAGTCCACCTGATACCGTCCAGTCCATTGTTTTCGAGCTTTGCATTTTATATTCAATGCCCCAAACACCTCGAATGATTTCAAGTATTGCTAGAGATCTTGTCTTTTCTGAGAAAATAAACTTATGTCTCCAACACTCTAATATAACTGACATACACTCATCCCTCTATCACTCTGTCCCATCTACCCTTAATCTCTGCATTTGTGCTCTATATTCCATTCTTGTTATCTAGTAATTCCTATCATACACCTTTTCCTTTCATTTGCAACCCTGTCTTCCACTGCTTCTTGGAAAAGACTACTACACTTTTAAGACTCCCACTAAACCCCAAACTCACTCCCTCCTCCTTTTAACCAGTTTTCTTCTCTTTGGTTAAGGTTTAAAAGACAACGCTACTTGCTATCTCTAATGATTTCCTAGAAGATTAATTCAGAGGCACTTTGCAGACCTTATTTGAACTCAGTACATCTAACATTGCTGACCACATCAATGTAGTACCTGTAACTATCTTCCCCTTGGTTTCCATACTGCACCTCTCTGTTTTCCATCTGTTCTTCCAGTGGTTCCTTTATTTTCTTTGTGTGATTAACTTAATTAAAAGATGTTAATCCCTCTTCAATTAATCTACAAATTCTAACTCAATTACACACAAAATCCAAATAGGGCTTTCCCTTCTGCTGACCTTAAACTGTAATATGCTGGAAATTCTGGCCAGGTCATCTTCTCACTCTAGACATTGTTCCAAAGTAATCCCACACACTTTTCTAGGTTTTATTACTGCCTACATGCTAGTGACCTCCAAATCTGTGATCTCAAACCAAGACTCTTTTTCTCACTTCCACACCCAAATTCCCAAATTCTTAGTGGCCATCTCTGAGTGACGGAAATAGACCTCAAATTCAGTATGGCTAAAATGGAACCTACCACTAGTTTTACCCTCTCCCATAGCCCATGCCCCAAACTGGAGATTTTACTGAAACCTCCTTCTCCCTAACTCATTACATCCAATCTATGCCTAAATCCTGCTAATACGGGCTCTTAAATCTCCCTGGAATCCATTTACTTATCCCCCACCATCACCAAATCACTCTAGTAAAATGTAGAAACTACTGCAAATATCTCCTAGCTGGTCTTCTCTAACTGAATAAAATGTACTTTTCTCCCTCCCTGCTCACTACCAAACCTGACATTATTTTTCAATATGAAACTCTTCAATACTTCCTATAATCCTCAGGATAAAACCAAAATTCTTTAGCAAGTATCTTTACTCTATCACTCTCTATCCTAACTTATTTTTCCCAAATTCAGCCTTCACACCTTTCCCTAACTATATGAACTCAAACTGTTCTCCAAAACCATCACTTACTCTCTTAACTCACATTGCATCAGCCTTAAACATTCTTCCCAACTCCTTTACTTTCCAAAACTAAAAGCTCTCATCTTTCTGTTCCCTTCTACTTCTACTCCTACTCCAAACATAACCTTCATTCAGACATGCCCTTTACCTTTTTAGTATTTAATATTATTTGACACTGAAAGAAACATGATATAATTCAACATCCTTCTTTAAAAAAAAAGAAACTTAGAAAATAGAAAAGTTTTTAAAACTGAAAACCAGTATTTTTATAATTATTCTGAAATATGTTAGAAATGGGTGAGAATGCCCCCTTCCACTGCTATGTTTGAGATACAGATAACATAATAAACAAGGACAAATACTAGAAAGGCAAAGAATATTACAAGACCATACAGATATACAATACCTTTAGAAAAATAAGAAAGTCAACTGAAAAACTAATCCCTAAGAGAAATAATTTAGCAGTACAGAGACAATACAAAATCACTCACTTTATCATATATTAACAATAAATACTTTTAAAACTTAGGATAAAAAAGATCCCACTTTTATTAACAATTTTCCCTCTATCACTCAGACTCAATTAAGAGATGTAAATCCCTCTCCAATTAATCTACAAATTCTAATTCAATTACACACAAAATCCAAATAGTGTTTATTAAAAAAATTGACATTTTGATTTCCAAAGTTCATCTGTAAAAAATAAATGTGTCAGAAGAGACTTTTGATAAGAACGAAAATCATAATAGACATCAAGATATAGGGCCGAGGATTTAGCTCAGTGGTTCTGGCGCCTGCCTTGCAAGTGCAAGGTCCCGAGTTCGATCCCCGGTACCAAAAAAAAAAAAAAAAAAAAGATACATTATAAAGCTCTATTAACTAAAATAGCGTGGTTGTAGTGTAAATATAGAAAAATATATAGAACTGATGAGTCTGTAAACAGACCTATATGTATATTCACATATATATGTGTATATAGGTACAGTACAGGTGTGTATATATATATAGGTGTATGTGTGTGTGTGTGTGTGTGTATATATATATAGGTGTATGTGTGTGTATATATATATGTACTATATATAATATAGTATAGGTATAGTAGCATTTTAAGTAAATGGAAAAGTTCTGGTTTATTTAATAACTTATAGTCAGACAAATGGCCACTGGTTTGAAAAGATAAACTGATATATACAATAAGCACCATATCTAGTGCTAAATATTTTTACATAAACTATACAAACATAAAACCTTACTAAAAGAAAATATTAAAGACTTTTATGATATCACAGTGGTCTCAGTCTTTCTGTGTCATTAAGGACAAATGGCTGGCATATTTGACAGAATTTTGAACAGCTATAAGTCAAAAAGTCAGAAAACAAATCATTTGCCATATGACAAGGACAGTAGCATTCATGTCTAAAGACATCACAAATCATGAAGAAAACTATGAACTGCCCAAAAGAAAAAACAGGGGGCAAAGAACTTACACAATTCAATTTCTCATTACCACTGAAAAAAAAAGGAGTCATTTTAGACTTTTCCTGTGAAATTTTGATACGAGCACATATATTTCTTTATGGATTATATGTATATATGTTTTATATATTAAAAAATTAATGTTTCACTCCCCAGGAGCCAATTTTCAATTGCATTATTTAGTATAACATGACAGAAACAATACTGGAACTACTACTCAATATTAGTTTAATGATAATATAAAGAACATGGATATCAATCCCTGTACTTTTTACATGACCATTTGATAAATGAACCCTATAATCACAATTACATGCCAATTACCAACCTTATTTTGTTCTATGAAAATGTTGTTAGTAACTATTTACAAATATTCTGCCTATCTATAGACAGCACCAGAAAATTTTAGAATGGAAAAAAAAAATCCAGAAGTTGTTGGGACTTCCTTTTCCTTCAAACTCTCCTCCCTACCTAGAACCTCTCCCTACAAACTTCAATTCATCCTTCAATGTCACTTCCTCAGAAGCCATCTGTCATCTTCCAATTATAAAAAAGTCCTTCTGATATTCTCACACTGCTTATAATTATGTATGTGTGGCTGTTCATCTGTTTAGTGGCTGTGTCCCACACACAAGCCTTGTGAGAATTAAGAACTAGGTATGTTTTTTCATCACTATATACAAAGCACTTGTACCTGGCACTTACTAAGGACTTATCTATATTATGCAGATTAACACACTTATTATATGGATTCCCATTCCCAATGTATTCTATGATTCTAATTTTACATATCCTATCTGAACATACCTTAAAAATACTAATTGTTTGCATCCCACAAACTGAACAACACTAACAGAGTCCTTGAGATTAGAACATATTTCAATTCAGAGAATATAAAAGAAAAAAGTACTAAAGGTCTCCTACCTTACTAAATCTTACAAATTTGAAATATAAAATAACGCGTATAAGTGTATTCAATCAATACTTCCACAAGTCTCTTAGAATTCTGGTAAATAGCCAACAATCATGGCTGGTGTCTTGCCTCGACCACTATCTTAAACATTCCCAAGGCACTGGACTTTGGCCACAACTACTCCTACATTCTTACACTTGCAGAGAATTCACTTTTGCCATTTGCCACACTTCGCTTAATCATTTTCCTCGAACCCCAAAATAAGTAAATTATTTACTTAATTAAAAAACACATTACCCGCAGAGGTGATACAGGATCTTTGGAATCAACATATACATCTTTCAGTAATGACAGCAGCTTGTCATTTTTCCTAGCAATGTCTCTCTTAATTTCCGGATGGTCTAAGGAGAAAAAAAATAAGTCACAGTATTAAAAAAGGAAAAAGTTCCTCTAAGATCCCACACACTTAACATAAAGTGGCCACTTTCTTTTAAACAATCATTTAGACAGCTACGAAAACATTTTAGGCATAAAAACAAAATATTAGGCCAGGCTCAGCGTCCATCCTTCTGGGAAGACACCTACAAAAACCGTGGGCTGCACATGAGGGGTGCTGACTCTGATTCCCTGTTCAAAGTTTTTCATCGAGCACTAAAGGCAAAAGAGAGCAAGGGCCCGAAGAGCGGGCGTGAGCCGCCCTCAGGACCAAGGCGGGGGAGGGGGGGGAATCTCCGCGGCGCAGCGAGGACCATCTCAATGTCACCGGCCTGGCCTCCCCGGCCCGGCGCTTGGCTGACGAAGCCACTGCGGCCAAGAAGGCCGGCGTAGGTCCCCCGGCCCGGGGCCGAGGTCGCCCCAGCCCGTGCCCGTGCCCGCGTCCGCGTCCGCGCCCGCGCCCGCCGCGCCTCCGCACAGCTCACCGATCATCTCTCGCAGGTCGTTGCGGGTGGATGGGTGCCTCGGGGCCGCAGACGGCTTCATCTTGCTGATTTCCCGTTCTGTTCGGTTCTCTAAGTTGAAATTCCTAACCGCTCGAGCCACCCCAGCCCCCATGCTCCCTATAACATGGTGCACTCAAGTTCTCGACGCACGTGCGTGACCTCCGAGCCCACCGGCAAGTCTGGGGTCACGCCGGCCCGCGCTCCGGGAAACGGTACCTAAATGCGTTCGTCGTCCTCTGGCGGCCAGGAGGCCACACAGCGCGTCCCTGCCCGTAATTACATGAGGCGCGCTTTCTTCCGGGGATGAGGACACTCTCCTTGTAGGGCCCGCCTCCCGCGGGCGGGGCGGGGCCGGGGCCTCGGGCGGGCCGCAGTCCTGCGCGCTGCCCAACCAAGAGTAGCCGGGCCGCTCGGGGGCGTGTCCACATCGGGCCCCGCCCCCACTCGTCAGGCGCGTGGCCGCGAAGTTTAAAGCTGCTAGGCGAGGAGGCCGAGGTCGCCCCGCAAAGTGGAGACTCAAAGTTGCGGGGAGGTTGATGCTGAAGTCGTCTCGCAGGTCATTGCCGAAGGTCACACAAGCTACTAAAATTCCGCTTTCCTGCTGTTGTAACGGGAAGATAAGAAAAGGGTGTTCATTCTCGATGAGTATTTGTTTTCAACCACTTTTATTTCTGTGTCCCTTGTTTTCCTGAGCCCTTGCCTAATGTTTATCTCAGCCACTGTTTTCACTTTCCATTTTCTTATACGTTCCAGTTCCATTTCATTTTACCTAATGGTATTCATTTTAGTTACTCTTTCCTTCCACTTCTCTTTATTTTTATTACTAACTTGATTTACTTCTGTATGCTATGAAGCACCGAGTCATCCTATTATTCTTCACCCTATTGCTCGTCTTCCTTCCTTGGTCTTTTTTAATTTGTAAGTTCGAAAGATAGTATAACTTACTGACAGAAAGTACGTTTGGAAAAAAGCACATGTTACATGTTCTCTCTTTCTCCCCTATCTCTTATTCTCTACCTCTTCTTTCCATTTCTGATGGTTTCCTTGATGCTTAAGCTTCTTAGAAGTACTTCGATGGATACATAATAAAAGAAATCCACCAGGATGGAAGTAGTAGTTTCCGAAGTTGCAGTGTTTTTCACAAAATCTACCTTTAGTGTTCTCAGCTCTGTTTAGTGAAATAAAATAAACTGATTGTTTTTAACCGGTTTATAGTAAGAAAAAAATAGATATAAAAATGAAATTGAAGAATTTTTTTTAAATTGATGTTTTAAAAGGGCAGTTTTAATAAGAAAAGTAGTATTACGGTTAAATATAATGCTTAATCATAGCGAAAGCACTACAGGAATATAGTTCCCACTACTGATTATTGTGACGGTGCCAGCCGTCACTAGTCGAACAGTACCTGAGAGGAGGGGAGAGGATGAAAGAAAAACAAAACCTCTGAGGAAAAGAAAAAGGAGAGAGAGGCGGAGGAGAGACCCCTTTTCCCACTTTATTGCCCTTTATATACCTTTTCCACAACCCCCAACCCCTCCTCTGTACATAATTCGGCGACTAATTATTTTCCAGGGAAAAGGTCAAATGTATCTTTACAACTCCGGGAATAACATTCCCTTGCATTACAGACATTCGAACTCTTTCTATTTAACCACTCTCGTTACAAGTAACCATCCTTGTTTTTGTGCCAGCTGCATATCCAGGATTCATTATGTTCTCAAGAGACTCAGAGGTCTCTGAAAGTTATTTCAACCTTTCGCTCTCCACAGATTATCATGAAATGTTTTTACAGGGTTTGGTATTTGAAAGTTATGTAAGTGTTCTGTGATGGAGTTTATTTGGAAGTTATCCTGAAGGTGGCAGACTGCTCCAAGTTTTCCATCTTCTAGACAAGGATGTTCAGTAGTTCAGTGCCTCTTAGCCAGTTTCTATGGAGGCCAAGAAAGTTTCATCTGCTTCGTTATGCCTCTTATGCACATTATAGTAGCAATTCCACTCTGTTAAAATATTTTAAAAGTAAAAATTTCATTTTCATAGAAATTCCACCAAATTTCCAGCTCCATAAAAATATATTAGAAGTTACAGTAAGTACTGAGGGCAGAGAATGAGGGAATTCCCTGAATTCCTATGTTTAGGCAGAAGCTTGGGTTCAACATCCTGTAAGGAGCATCTAAATGTGAGCTCGCTTCTTTACCTGGTCATGGCCTGGTACTACTCTGGCCCTCAAAGAGCAAAATAGAAGGCAGAGGTATATCACCAATGCACAATTAGTCTCACCCTTTGAGAATCATCATGGAAATAAAACCTGAATCATAAGTGCATAATTCCAGTTCTTCTTGTCAAAACAAGTAAATTAACAGGAATTCTGTAATTAAGAACCCCTTGGGTTTAGGTGAACCAGTTAAAATACTGTAGGTCCCCCAGGAAATTACAAACAGGATGCTGCTCAAAATTAAGCTTTTAATTAGGCTTGGTGGAGAACACCTGTAATCCAGCACTTGGGAGCCTGAAGCAGGATTGCTGTGAGTTCAAGGCTAGCCTGAACCACATAGTGAGACCTTGTCTCAAAAACAAACAAAACAGCAAATTAAGCTTTTATCTGAGTGAAGTGATTATCATAAGATGTTAATGAAAGGAACCCAGGGTCTTGCCAACATTGGAATACAAATTTTTTGAGAACAGGAGTTTTTATCTTATTTTGTTTCCAGTTATATCCAGCATATTGAACAGGGCTCATACACGGTAAATAAATGTCAGATGAACAGAAAGAGGAGTAGGACCCCTAGGCTGAAGTCTAGGCCTTGTTGTTTGTGCCCAACAAACTCCTGCTAGAGGTGCAAGTTACTTAATCTGGTTGAACCTTCTTTCCTCATTTTAAAATTGGGATGATAGTAATTAAAATTATACATATCTAATGTAATCCTAGTTTTTTGTTTGTTTGTTTTGAGATAAGGTCTCACTATGCAGTTCAGGCTGGCCTTAAACTCACTATGTAGCCCAGGTTGGTCTCCAACTCAAGGTGATCCTCCTGCCTCAGCCTCTGGAGTGCTAGGATTACAGGCATGTGCCATTATGCCCTGCTTAGCTCATATGTCATTTGTGCTGCTTTCCATTTTCTAGACAACCAGAGGAAGGTTTGAAAAAGAACCAAAACTATGCTGAAACTGGTG
This sequence comes from Heterocephalus glaber, assembly GCF_053883595.1. NCBI lineage: Eukaryota > Metazoa > Chordata > Mammalia > Rodentia > Bathyergidae > Heterocephalus > Heterocephalus glaber. The sequence continues at coordinate 10,491,585 of NW_028258327.1, read as the reverse complement.
AATGAAAGAAAATAACTGAATGACTTGGAAGTAAAGTAAAAGTAAAACTCATTCTTCAAGCATTTTATAAAAATATAGATATTCTAAATTTAATTTTTAATTGCTGTTCAGCATGCTCTGGCAATATTGGATTCATTAAGGTTGGAGTATGGATGAGAATCACGTCAGGGGCATAAAGTCTTTCTCTCTACCTAGGACTCTGACCACTGCACACTTCTTCCTTCCTTCAACAGCATTGTGTGTTCTTTGGAGGATTGCAGATTCTAAACCTAGGAGACAGATGACTGAAGGAGCCTAGGAGAGACTCCAGACGTTCACTGAGCAAACCCCAACTGCTAGGGGCAGCTTAGCAGGTTTATGGAGGAACGACATCCTGCAGAGGTATGGGTGTTCAGAGAGAACCTCTGAATCAGACTTCTAGGCCAGGACTTCAGCTCAGCAGCCAGGGAATTTGTAAGAGTCCAATTCATGTAATTTACAAGGTTCCCAAACTTGGCTCCTTTCATAGTGATGTTTGTGAAACCTAGAAGGGGAATGGGGCAGAAAAATGTGGCCTTATGCAAATCTAGTACTCAAATTGAGAAACACCAGATCTCATAAAATTGTAACTAGCATTTTGCCCAGATGTATGCTTTGTCGTTACATGACTTCTGTCATTGTATTAGTCCCCCATTGCTAATAACAGAATTAAAACAAAACAATTTATTATCTCTCAGTTCTATAGGTCAGAAGTCCAACATAGGTCTAAAGAGAATAAAATCAAGGTGTCAGCAGACTTGTCTTCCTCCCAGAAGCTCTAGGGGAGAATCCCTTTCCTTGTTTTTCTGTTTCTACAGGCTTCCTGCACATCTTGGAAGCCAGCAGTTATATCACTTCATTGTCTTATATCCTTTTCTTTTTTTCTTTTTTTTTTTTTGGTACCAGGGATTGAACTCGGGTCTTTTCACTTGTGCAGCAGGCAGCGAAACCACTGAGCTAACCCCCCAGCCCCTCATATCCTTTTCTGTGATTCTCTTGACTTCCCTTTCTGATTACATTTTACCTTGTACATAATCCAGGATAATATCTTCATCTCAATATCCTTAGTCCCATGTACAAAGTACCCCTTGCCATGCAAGGGAACGTGCACAGGTTAGGGGATTAAGAGATGAACATCACTGGGAGGCCACTGTTCTACCAGTTGTCTCTTGAGAATATCCACATCTACAAGTACCTGTGACCAAGTTAGTAAAGTACAGATTCAGAATAGTGGAGAGAATGCCTAGTACACTTCATTCAGCCCCATATAGCTTATGTTACAGTGAAACTACATGATCATTGAAAGAATGAAACCGTCTTACTTTCCTACCACTTTGTTGCTTCTGTGCACTACACAGAGATCCAATTCTTATGGCCCAAATCTCTCACTTCCCCTGGAGAATATGCATCTGTCAATTAGCAAGTGTATGAAACTCCTTGCATATAAAACAGCAATAATAATTATGGCATCTTAGGGACTCCAGAAGTCTATCACTCTTCTTTTACTCTTGTCTCTACCTTATTTCCCTCCCAGCTTCCCCACCTTTCCTTTTTCTTTGCATTAGTTTTTCTCCTCCTCTCCTTGTATCCACTTGTAGAATGTGCGTGTTTCTGGAGAAGGCAAGCCATTTGTGAGAGAGTTTATTAGTTCTCTGGACTAGAAGAAGACAGTTATATTAAAAAAAGTGGGGGGAGTAGAGGCAACAGCTACTGGAAAAAAATGGGAGCTAAGAAAGAAAAGGAACAAGAGAGCTGAGTTGGGGCAGAAAAGGCTTCCATGTCCCACCACATAGTTGAGACTCTACACCCAGCTCCTTTTCTTGAAGCTTCTTTCACCATTTGATTTGTAGAAACTATTTAGAAGTGCTTTGAAAGAAATACTTATCAAAGCCACTACCAGAAAGTACATATGTCCGTGTATGTGCAATAAATATATTTGTTAGGAAAGAAAAATGGAAGATAAATAAATTTGAACTAAACATTCAAGTAAAAACACAAGAAAAAGAATATCAACACAACTCCAAAAACTAAAGGACTGAAGATAAAGCAGAAGTTAATAATATAGAAAACAATGCCAGTTGGTTGAGACTATAAAATTTGAGTCAACATTAATGAACAAGTAAGAGACCCGAGTATTTTTTAGAAAAGAATACAATCACAAATATAGTGAAATATTTTAAAGTTGAGAGAAAACAATATATGCAACTTTCTATACAACTAAAATATATAATCTCTTCTTGTGTGACTTGCTCTAATCTAATAGAATATGGTAAATATAAATAGAATAAAATAGAACAATAGAATAAAGCAGAGATATAGAGCAAGATAGACTATAGACTAGAACGTGACCACTCTTGTGGTTCCCTTATGTTATGTAAAACTTTACCTTAGGTGGTAGGAAGAAGAGATTCTCCTACTGGCCTCGAAGAAGCAAGCTACTGTGTTGCTAAGGATCTTTGAGAAAATCTGTAGGGAAGCCACATGCAAGGAACTTCCATGGCCTTTAGTAAGTAAAAGGAACCCCAGGGGACAGCCAGTGAGAAGTCTCAATACTACAACCATAAGGGACTAAATTTTGCCAAGAACTCTGAAAGACTGCATACTCCAGAAATTAATGTAGGCCCTGTCAATACTTTATAGTCATTTCAATTGATTCCCAATACAGTATATGTTTCATTCAACCAAATTCAACATTACTACTAATAAATTTAGCTATCTGGGAGATAAAGGAAACTTTATTTACTTGATAAAGGTACAATTTTTTAAAATATAACAATTACATGGAATGGTGAAATGTTATGGTGAGCCCAATAAAGTCAGTGTCCTCCATAACTGGCTATATTCAAGAGTTTGAAGGTCCTAACTAGTAAACAACAAGAAAAGTAAGAATTCAAAATGTTACATTACTTGTTCATTTGTAAAATCAGTACCTCTGTCTCCCTAAACTATTGAGAGAATCAAAGATCTGTTAAATGTAATAAATGAATTCAGTAACACAGCTAAATACCTAGCTGGCCTTTATTTCAGTTAGAAAATATAATGGCCAAAAAATGTCATTGATAGTGGCACAAAAAGTATTACACATCTCAGAGTAAACTTCTAAAATATGCAAAACTCAAACCACAAAATTTATGCAAGAGCATAAAGGAACACACATGATTGGACATAGGAAGTTCCTTGTGATATAGTCTCGAGAGTGTAAAAAATGTCAGTTCTTCCAGAAATTAATTAATATATTCTATATATTTTCATTGGAAATTCACTTGAAACTAGCATTCATCTGGAAAAGACGATATTTTAAAATATACAATAAATTTTTGAAAAACTACTGAGAACTTACCTTATACTTTATAGCCTGTTGCTGCTACAAAAATGGATAGAATAGGGGCTGGGGATTTAGCTCGGTGGTTCCGGTGCCTGCCTCGCAAGCACAAGGACCCAAGTTTGATCCCCGGTACCAAAAAAAAAAAAAAAATAGAACAGACTAGAACAGGGCACAGGTAAATCACTAGGTATAATAATAACAAGGCAGATTAAATATATACAAAGTAATGATGAAAATGACTCTGTAGGGATATAAATTGTTTTCCCTATAAGTGGATAGCTAAATTTCCAACATTTACATGTCTCTTTGCTTTCCATTCCTTTTGTAACTTGGTTCCCTGTATTTTTTTCACTCCAATTTTCCCTGCATCCAATAGTTTTCATAATATATCTGTCCCTCCACATCTTCATGCACTTGCTTTTTATGGAAGGGACATCTTATCATAGTGATGCCAATGAAGTGATTTTTGTCCTTTGCATAGCTATTTAATCAGAAACATAATTCTTCTTTTTCTTGGCTATAGAAACTACCATTGACAATTTAACAAGGGAAAAAAAATGTGAAAAGCTGTAGAGAACAAGTAAACACCCAAGAATTAGTTTTCATTTCAAAGATCAGAAAAGCAGGGAGTGTAAAACAGGGAATTCCAGAAAAGCTTGAAAAAGCTCTGAAAAGCCAAGTTGCAACCAGAGCTGTTTACCTTAGTTCATGAACCCATCTCAGAAACTCTGGAGTTAGGGCCTATGTTTTTTCACTCCACCTGTTTACCTTCAGTTATGGTTCTTTCTCCCTGTTTGTAACTATCCAGTGGGGCTGGGGATTTAGCTCAGTGGCACCTGCACCTGCCTTGCAAGTGCAAGATCCTGAGTTCGATCCCCAGTACCAAAAAAAAACCCCAAACAAACAAAACTATCTGACTCTTTCTTTAGCAATTATAGAATAATATAATGATTACAAACAGGATTGGCCCCAGATAGTCCTACACTTGAATGCTGGTTTTGGCACTTCCTGTCTGCATGATTTTACAGTAATTTCTTAAGAGACCAGGGCAGCTCTAGGGATCTCAGCAGCAGGAAGGGACTCAAATCTGACTAACTTCTGCTGCTGGATTTTTTTTATTTGCCCCAGAATTAAATCCCCAGGCAGGCTAAGTAGTAGTTGATGTGGCTTTAGTAGAGATGAAGAATTTGGCATCTTTACCAGAAATGCATAAAGGTGAGACTGGTAAAGATAGTGATGGTGCACAGTGAAAACATTCCTGTCAGCTCCTGAAATTAACTGCTCTGCTCTGTAATTCCATGTGTGTGTGATGAAGACTTATTTCTGGACCACTTTTTCTGGCTTTATTATCCTAGTTTTTAGATTTAACAATGTTGTGTAAGTGGTCCAGATTTTAGTTCTGGGCTATGCTTTGTGATGCAACTTATTCCACTGTTTTAAAAGAACAAATCTGCTACTACCCTGATCACGTTGTACTGGGTTTCTGTTTAGCTGAGACAGTCCTATGATGAACAAGCCAGGCAAAAACAGACCCAGGAGGTGACTTAGCTACCAATATTTAGGAACAGGCTTAGCACTAGAATCCAGGTGTACTGATTTCCCATCCAGTGCTCTTTTCAGTCGTTTTCAGTCTAGTATTTGAGAGCTAACCAACAAAGAATAGACAGAATTAGTGCCAGGATATTAGCACCTGCAGAAGAGTTGGGGAAATGTGTGTGTGTGGTTTTTTTTTATGGAGAGATTATGATTTGAACACGTTAAAAGTTAGAAAATAGAATTTCAGTAGTGATGGTCTGCTGGAATTGTATAATTAAGATAGTAGTTTTCAAATGGAAGACTTAAAGGACTTTATACTTTACATGTTTCCGGACATGACAAGCAGGGAAGGAGAACTAGCAGGAAGAGGATGAGAAACATGTGCCAGGACTTCCAAGCCAGTGTGGGGTATGAGCCAAGTTATCCTTTACTGCAGCTCTATTGTAAGATGCCACTTCTCCTAGATCCGTGACAGCAGGCTCTCACTGTGGGAATGAGGTCTATATTTTGAACAAAGAAATATTTAGTTAGGCTGTACCTGTACTGTTTTCACTATAGATCTTTCCACTACCTACCCCCAACACACTTTACTATGGTCTCCTTCATTTGGAACCAAAGAGTGGCAACTGAGAAGCCTCACACCCAGGCCCTCCCTGTTTGCGATACCTCGGTCCTATGTGAAGGAAAGGAGAATCATCCCAACAGAAAATAATGCAAAAAAAATAACCTCAATTTACCTTGCTCTAGGCTGAGTCAGAGAGATTACTCAAAGGGGAAATATCAAAAAATGTGTTTATATGATAGGGTGGAATACTGATTCCCTTATTCCCCCCTTTTTTTCTTAAATTCTTTTATTGGTACATTTTAGGTATACAATACGTTTACATTTATCATTGTGTTCTTGTACCTGTACATGATGTATCTTGGTTCTTATTTTTTCCCCATTACCTGTGCACCCTTCACCCCTCCACCCTTCCCTATTTACATACTTCGTTTCCATTTTTTTTTTCATTTCTCATAATTTTTCCTTTCCATTCCTTCCTTTCCATTCTTTCCTTTCCCATCTCCTCCCACCACCCCTACCCCTTTGGACCTTTTCCTATTTCAATGTATCAATTATTAGTTATTAATCCTTATTTACACTCTCAGTTTCTCACACTAGAGAAACTATTTTGTATTTACACGTGTGTCCTATTTATTTCACTTAAGAGTATTGCCTCAATATGCATCCATTTAGCTATAAATGACTCTAGTTTCTCATTCTTTATGGCTGAGTAGTACTCCATTTTATAAAAAAAATACATCTTCTTTATCCAGTTTCCAGTTGATGGGCACTTGGGCTGTTTCCAAGTTTTAGCTATTACAAACTGTGCTGCTATAAACATGGGGGCACATATATCTCTGTGGTATGATTCTTTTAATTCTTTTGTGATTCCCTTATTCATAAAAGAATATTAACACTAGTTTAGATAAAGCATTTTGTCTGAGCACTCTATCTTGTGTTGCTTATTTATATTATAAGACCTGTGGGGCAGTAGCTTAATCACTTTGTCTCTGTATATCTATAGAACTTTACGTGAAGAATTGGAAACAGTATATCCTTAATAAATGTTGCTGATAATAAAATGCAAGTTTATAATTTTTGTTGATTTTTTAAATCAGTTGCAGCCTAATGGAAGTTATTGATTTACTCAATTTTTGCTGCATATAATCCCTTAAGCCTTTTAGATAAATCTGCAGTATTAATGGAAATATGATTTAATCTGGATTACCATGAGGCAATTAGCTTTGACACACAGTTGATAAAATCACAGAACCATAAAACTAGAGGAGACTCGGCGGGTGTTGTCCGGGCTGGTTTATTGTAAATACCACTATTTACTAAAACTATTAACCATAGGTGAATATGTATTATAAAATGAACTAGCTAACTGTTAAATAACATAATAAGACAAAACTGGACTTTAAATATCTTTTCTGAACTAGTGCTTTGCACAGCTAGTGCTTTGACATTCTACATTTGTTTTCTAGGGCTGCTGTAACCAAGAACCACAAACTAGGTGGCTTCAACAACAGAAATCTATTGTCTTACCATTCTAGAGAGGAGAATTCTGAGATCAAGATGTCAGTAAGGCTGCTTCCACTGAAGGCTTGAGGGAGAAACTGTCCCATGCCTGTCTTTAGTCAGTTTGCTTACTCTTTCAGTCTGCTATAACAAAACACTATGTCTTAATGGTTTATAAATAGTGTCAATTGTATTTTCAGTTCTGGAGAGTGAAAGATCAGGGTACCAACTTGGTCCAGTTCTAGTGAGGGCCCTCTTTTCTGAGTTGCAGACTGCCAACTTATTATATTCTCACATGATAAAGGAGAGAGCTCTCTGTCATTCCTTTTATAAGGGCACAAATGTATTCATGAAGACTCCACCCTCATCATTTAATTACCTCTCAAAGATTCCACCTTCCAATACCATCACATTGGAAGTTGGAATTTCAACATAATTTGGCGGGAACACATTACTCCATAACAATGCCTCCTACCTATTTTTTTGACATTTGCTGACAATCTTTGCTTTTCCTTGGCTTGTAGAATCACCTGACCTCGCCTTCATCTTCACCTGGTACTCTCTTTCCCATGCTCATGCCTATGTCCAAATTTCCCCTCTTTGAAGAACCAGTCATATTGGTTCAAGAGACTACCCTACTCCAGTATGACCTCATCTGAACTAATTATATCTAGAGTGACCCTCTTTCCAAATAAATTCACATTCCGAAGTCCTAACTGAAGCTTAGGATTTGAACATATGAATTTTTGAGGGGATAGAAACCAACCTATAACACATTCTTATAGCTAGGGAAATTTTATTTATCTCTAAGTTATTTCTTTGTTCAAGTCAGGTTCTTTTCCCTCTCTTCCTTAATTGGGGAAAATGGGCCTGATTCTGCTCCTTACCTGTGGCAGAGAACACAAACCCCTTTCCTCAGTCTATTTTTAACTTCCACCAAAGCAGGAAGAATGACTAAGGTAACTTGAAAAACATTCAATGGGCCGCATTCTTCTGGGTGAGGTTACAGTCCCTTAAAGGCAGGATCCAGACCTAGACCTTCTCTCGCTTACACTCCTAGCTACTCCTGTACACTAGACCTGGAAAAAGCTTGGCCATGCCCTCCAGAGAAGGCAGGCAGCTCTCAGCCAAGAAGCAACTGGGAAATCTCCCCTCATGATGCACCCATTTCCCACACAGAGTCATGGAGGGTACATTATCCACTATCCTGTTGCTGGGACAAAATAACCCAACACCCAGAACTGAAAGGAGGAAAGGTTTACTTTGGTTTACAGTTTTAGAAGTCTCACTTCTTACATGGCTGGCCAGCTTCCACCCAGAAATGTCATGGTGGAGAGGAATGACAAGGGAAAGCCAGGAAGCGGAGATGAAAGGGAGGAGTGGGGACATGAATACATCCTTCCAGGTTGCCCTCGGTGATGCCTCTCCTGACCAGGCCCCATGATCCAGTCACCTTCCAAAAGCCCCACCTCTGACTACATGAGAATTTTAGGGTACATTTTAGGTCTAATCCTGAGAGGAGGAGAAAGAGAGATAATAGGCAGTTAGGGCAAGGACCTGAGTGAACTGAGAGAAGCCCAGGAAATTGACAAGGGCTTAATGAAGTCCAACCCTTGACATCAGTGATTTTGCAGAGGTGGCAATCACATAGCTTCCATTTTTTTGCCATGCACTACTAGAACCACCTACCAACTACCACCAGTTAAAAATGGCATCCACTAATGGCATACTACCTCATTTCACACTCTCCCCTCCCCCGCCAAAATTACTTAGCAAGATCTGCATATAAACCTTTACACTTAGGTGTTTCCACAGTCCCCTCCCTTGAAGCCCCTTCCAATTAGCAGGACCTTTTCTTTGTTTTTTTTTTTTTGTTTTTTTTTGGTACCAGGGATCGAACTCAGGTCCTTGCCACTGAGCTAAATCCCCAGCCCTCTTTGTTCATTCTTATAAACTACACCTAGGTCATTCCCACTGGTGTGTCTGTGGACTTCATTCTTCATCGTCTTCAGGATGAGAGCCCAGAAGGAGTAGAAAATTAGTAACAATGGCTCCCAGGGTGGGGGTGCTTCTCTACAGAGAAGTAAGCGCGGCAGAGCAACTGGACTTCATGTCCTTTCTCTGTCTTCTTTTTTAGCATTTCAAGAAAGTGTGTGTACCCTATCAGCCAGTTAAAAGCTACTAGAGCAGTCACCACTCTCAAAATTTGGGGGACAGACTCTCCAGCAACTTCCTAATTAATCCCCTATCAACCCTCAAGGAATAGTGGAAATGTTGGCCAGGCAAGGAGCTGAATTCCTTTTCTGAGGCTGATCTCTGCTTGCAAGGAATAGGTGGAACCCGGTATGACAGTTACCAGGCTCTGGCCTGGGCCACTCCCTGGTGAGTGCTCAAAGGTCTGCAGTGAAAACCAGATTCCAATAACCCAACTGGTTATCCAGCAGAGAAACCTCCACCTGCCTGTCTTATCCAAATTGCAAACTCTCTCATGCTCTCCACCTATCCCTTTTAAGGGTGACCTGAGACCCCTCTATCAGAGCCCTCTCATAAGCCTTCATTAAAAGTTGATCTGCTGGTTTGGACTTTTCTGTCTCTCCACCAGTATGGCTGACCATCTCTTCTTCAGACATGTCTTGATAGATTTACTGGGCTAGGAACAAATCAGGACCCAGGACTTCTTGGGCCTCTTTGGTCCCCAAGGACCATCCACTTGAGCATCCATGATACTAGGACTTAGCAAATAGTGCCCTGGATTCCCTGAGGAAGATTTCTTTTTCTTTTCTTTTAGGAAGATTCCTTAAGACAAAGGTCGAGGTTGTGAGAGAGTCCCCTCCAGCCATTCTCTCATTCTAACATGCTAGAGATGGGCCTTGATCTGCTCTGGCTCGTCCTCTGGTGTTTTGTGGGGGGGTTAATGTTGGGGCTCATCTTGCAGACACCTATCTCTTCAATCAGCCAACAGCATGTGCTTACCTTTTAAGCTTCAGTCAGGTTGGCTGTTACAGGGACAGGTACACATTCACCCTCCACCACATCATTTGTGCCCTTGGAGAAGGACTTTTATTTCTCTGGACAACTGCCACCTAGCATCAGTGCCCCACCCTACTAGTAATTCATCTGAGATATTTATATCATTTTGAGCACCATCCATAACTCCTTAGAGGCTGGCAAAATTTATTTAATCCAAATCTGCCTATCCACCATGAGGATAGATGCTGGGTGTATCCTACTGGGAAAACCTATCAGCACACAGCATGACTACAGCCAATAGGAGGCCCTCAGAGGGGGATCCCTCCCTTGCTGTTATGGGCAGAGGGAGGCAAGGAGGAGAGCAACAGGAAGTGTAAAAGGAATGCCCTTTCCTCCCTGCCTGAAGAGACCGTGATAGTAGAGTTAAGTCAGATTCACGTGACTGAAGAATGATCCTGATATGTGCCTGTTCCTGGGAGCACTGGCTACCCTCCCCAGAACAGTAGATATTGATATAGAATGGAACATCTTGAAAATGGAATTTGGCCCCGCTCCTAGCCAAGATCTGGGAAGTTGAAACATTGCACTAAGTCAGGTATGCCTATTGGCACAAGGCCACCTTTGTCTTACATGGTATACAAGTAACAGCATTGGCAGTGAAAGAGAGAGAGAGAGCTGCTGCACTGAACTACTCTGAAAGTCCCATCACAGAACCGAACCTCATTGCAGCGAGTGTTGCTTCCCAATCTGGCCATGTATTGTTCCCTATGTTTGACTTTCTAATTCCGTGTGTTTTCTTGATCTTTTTCTTCATTCTATGAAACTGTCTGTTTCAACTCTTGGAGTGATGTGTAGTGGCTTTGTTCTCAGATTGAGCCCCAAAATCTGATTGAAGGTGCATCTCTGTTGGCAAATTTACCTTGTCAACACACCGCCTCTCTTACAGATGGGGAACACTGAAACTCAGAGACTTCCAGGTAATTCCCCTTTGGGCTCCATCCTTAAGAATTAGAAATTATTTGATCCATAGACCTTGAGGAAAAAGTACCTAATCTTCTGTACCACGCATGGGCTGCTTATCTCCTGGGTAATGAAGAAAAATGGAAGGGAGTATCAATTATAATATGGTCCTTAACTAGATTTCAACTAGATTTATTTTGCAAAAGATAAGGTAAATGATCTGAAGTACCATCTGTACAGATCTTCTTTGTTCCAACTTCTGTAGATCATGCTGCATAGACTTGGCCCTGTTGGCAGCCCTTGCCCCCTCAGCCCAAGGGGAGCCCTCCCCCACCCAAGAGAAATCTAAAGAGCCCTCCTGGCCTCCCTATCCAGACCCCCCAATGCAGGAACAGGAACAAAGACTCCCCTCACTCTCCTCCCACTTCAGGTGATGAGAGTGGGGCCAAATTTGGACCCCAGATGTGTTCAAGTATCTTTTCCCTTGCAGGACCTCTGACAGATGAAGGAAGACTTAGGAAAGTTTTCAGAGGATACTGATCAATACCTGGATGTATTCAGGGAGCTGGCCCACAACTATCCTCTCATGGAGAGATGTAATCCTGGTACAAATCCATCTTAAAGATTTAGCCTCGTTTGCACCTCAGAGACAATATCCCCTAAGGCCAAAGGCCAGAGAAGGGCTCATAAAGATCATCAAAAACTTAAAGTCCCAGGGTTTCCTAATCCTCTGCAATATCTCTTACACTCCCTGATCCTGGCAATCAAAAGGGCCATTGAAGAGATTGAGGCTACTACAAGACCTCCAACTTATTAATAATTCCCAAATACCCTGCAGGACCCAAACCCTATTTCTGCTGCCCCAGATCCCTGAGGTCCAAATGGTTCACAGTGTTAGAGCTAAAGGATACCTTCTTTCTGCATTCCTCTACACTCAGACTCCCAGTTCCTGTTTGCATTCAAGGACCCCTCAGACCAAATAACCCAACTTTCTTGGACTGTCTTCCCAAAAGGATTCTGAGTCAGCCCTCACTTTTTGAGCAGGTCTTCTCATAGGATCTGTCTGACTTCTCATAATTTGGCTAGCCAATGGAAGGTCCTGAAGTCCCTCCACCAGTCCTTCCATTTGGGAAAGGAGGGCACCAATCAAATGGCAAATGAACTATGTACTAGGTTGGGTATTAAGAAAACTGTAGATCAAATTGAGTCAGCAGGGGATTTAGCTCAGTGGCACCTCGCCTGCCTCACAAGTGCAAGGTCCTGAATTTGATCCCTGGTACAGAAAAATAAAAAATTGTGGAGTCATGACAGAAAAATAACCTTTTCTCTCAAAAAAGGCTCCAACTCAAATCCAGTGAAATAGGACCTATCCTAGGGAAGAAGATTGGCAGATTTTTACCCACCTTCCCAGAAAAAAGAGGATTCAATTCCTCTTTGTCCTGGTAGACATTCACTAGATGGATAGAGGCATTCTACCCATCGGGACTGAGAAGTCAGCTGAGGTGGTCCAAGCCCTAATAAAAGGGACCGTCCCTTGATCTGGCCTGCCCTAAGGGCTCCAAAGTGACAATGGCCCATCCTTCTGAGCCACAGTTACTCAGCGAGTCTCAACAGCCCCTGATATACAACCTGACCTACACTGGGCCTGTATGTCCCAGTCTTCAAAGAAAGAGAGCCAATGGGATTTTAAAAACCTGTCTTTGCAAATTAAAGCAGGAGAATGGACTTCCCTTGACCACCCTCATACTCATTAGCCTACTTAGGATAAAGAACTCCCCTAGGTATGGGGCCTCAGCCCCTTAAGATGCAATTTGGGAGACCCTTTCTTACCAACTTATTTCTTAACTAGATTCAGAGAACAGCCCAGGTGAAACACATCACTTCTCTGTTTCACTTCCAAATCCCCTCCAGAACTGCTAGCTTCTTGGAGGGTGGAGTCACTGTCATTGTCAAGTCAGTTAAGTAAAATGGGTTTCCTCCCTCTAGTTAAAAAATTAACCCCATTGTAAGAACAGGACCCAAGACTCAAAGCTGATCTCAGGGTTTCATGTCTCTCTCCTATTTCATTTTCATTCAGTTTACCTTTGACCTCCTCTCTGATCTATAGTGGTACCCCATTCCTATCCAGCTCTACTTTGCCAATAGATACCTTTATATTTCTCATACATAAAGTATGACTCCAAGGCATCTTCTAATAGTCTTCATCCACCCAAACCTCATTCTTCCATCTTTGCTTTTAGTGTAAACTCACCAACCCAATCTGCCATCCCAATTCTGCCTAAAATAGAACACTCAGTTTGACTCATCACTTTCTTAACCAGTCTAATCCTACATTAGCAAAAAGTTGCTGGTCATGCCTCTCCCCTACTGCTATGGCCCACTATGTGATTCACATACCAGCCCCTACCTGGCCCCAGATAAAGGTATCCATCATCCATACAGTCAGTTACAACCATCTCAAAGACTGTGGCTGGGGTCCATGACCTTGCTACACACCTCACCTGCCAGCTTAATAGCTTCAAACCTTCTGCCAACCTTGTCACAGGACCTCTACTTATGTACCACAATATCCTAACTTCCACAGACCTCTGCATAAACATCTCCCCCCAAACACACATTATTCCAAACTCATAGAGACTCAGTGTCTTTTGTGTAACTACACCCTCACCATCTACAGACAGAGTGATCACATAAACATTATCCTCCCTAAGATCTACCAGGTCACCAGCCTCACACACTTGAGAAGAAACTTAAACACAGGCCAAAACTCAGGCACACAAATAGGCAGATCCCACTACAGAATCACATAAAACTGCCCAATCAAACCCCAGATGCTAGGTAAATTGTTCCCAAACAGAAAAACTGTTTGTGCTCAGCTATCATTCAGAGGAAGACAAGACTACTCCCTATGTTTAGATGAGGGAAAGCTAACTCTCTCCCTTATAAACAACACAAACAGAGAGAAGCTCAGCTGGTCCGAGCACCCAGAAGGAAGCTCCCTGCCTCCATCCCAGGCTCCTAGGGCAGAGAAGGTGAGCCAGTCCCAGCACCTGGAAGGAAACTCCCTGCCTCCATCACAGACTCTTAGGGCAGTGAAGCTCAGCCGGTCCCAATACCCAGAAGGAAGCTCCCCTGCTGCCATCCCAGGCTCCTAGGGCAGAGAAGGTTAGCTGGTCCCAGCACCCAGAAGGAAGCTCTCCCCTCCCCCCCACCACCACCATCCCAAGCTCCTAGGGCAGAGAAGGTGAGTCGCGTGGGCGCCAGAAGCACACCCTCCCCCCCCCCGTGGAAATGAGAAGACACATAAACAAGCCTCAAAAACAGACTTCCAGATCGCCTACAGCAACCCCAAAGGGAAACCAGATGGAACAATCTGATACTCAACCACCTGGACTCTCTGAACTGACAACAAAAGAGGATCTGGGAAAAATGAAATCAGAAATAATTACTCAGATAACAGCAAAGATTTTGCTCATGGTGCAAGACATGATTAATAAATCTAGAGAGGACACAGATAAAAAAAATAGAGGATCAGAGGAACATGATGGAATCCCAACATAGGAAACAAATGGAATCCATAAAACAGATGCAAACAGATTTCCAAGAGATTAAAAACACCATCGAAAGTCTGCACAGCAGAATGAACCAATGTGAGGATAGAATTTCAGATATAGAAGAAAAGATTGCAATTAGTGACCAGGAAAAGAAAAATTGCTTTAAAATTGTAAAGGAACATGAGAAATCAATCCAGCAGCTGCTAGATGATGCAAAGAAGAATAACATAAGACTGACTGGAGTCAATGAAGAAACAGGAGAGAGTTCAGATGACATAAAAAAAATGTTCACAGAAGTGATGGCAGAAAACTTCCCAAGGAGAGGAAAAGAACTTGACATACAGATAAGTGAAGCATATAGGACTCCAGCTAGCCTTAATCAAAAAAAATCTACACATAGGCATATAATAGTTAGGATTCCAGAAATCCAACAGAAGATCAAAATTCTATAAGCAGTGAGAGAAAAGAAACAAATCACTTACAAAGGAAAACCCATCAGAATCACAGAAGACTTCTCAATGCAAACCCTCAAGGCAAGAAGAGCTTGGAGTGATGTATTTCAAGCCCTAAAGGAAAACAGCCTCCAACCCAGGTTGATGTACCCTGCAAAACTATCTTTCAAAATGGATGGAGACATAAGATTCTTTCATGATAAAGAGCACCTCAGGAACTTCATGAATACCAAACCAGCACTCCAAAAAATTTTAGACAATACCCTAGGAAAAGACAATGAGGATCACAACCCCAGGAAACCCAGCAGAATGAATCCATTGGGCATGACAAATTAAACGCAAAGGGAGAGAATCCAACAAAAAGAAAAAGTCATGACAAGGCTTTTAAAACTTTGAACTTCAACTCCCTAATGAGTGTATAATTCAATCTTATGATTGTACTGATTAGTATTTTTCTGATTCTAGAGTTGCACACCTTTCCTTGTGCTGTACTGGCTATTTATCATCTTCTTATGTCTACATTTTAATTGTGTTGTCTATTAATGAGCTCTAAGAATTCTTTATATATTCTGGTCATAGGTTATATACATTGTAAATATAGTCTGTTTAAGGACTACTTTTCATTATAATGATGTCATTTAAAGTTCTAAATTTTGATGGAATCTCATTTATCAATTTTTTCTTTTATACATCATGTTTTTTTGTATCCTAGGTACTTCTTGCCTACCCTGAATTCATAAACATTTTCCCTTATAATTTCTTCTTAAAGTTTTATACTTTTAGGCTTTCTTATTTAGGTTCATAGATCCCTTCAAGTTATTTTCATGTATGGAAAAAAAGGGTTGAGGTTAAATTTTTATATACAGATAACAGGTGTTCTAGTGCTGTTTGCTGAAAACACTATCTCTTCCTCCGCTCTTGAATTGAGTTTATATTCTATAAAATGCTAATGTTAAATAATCTTTCAAAACTCAGTGGACCATATATGTGTGGTTCTATTTCTAGATTCTCTGTTTTACTCAAATGATCTATATGTCTTTTCTTACACCAACACTGCCTTGATTACTGTAGCTTTAGAAGAAGTTGCAAAATTAGGTACTAAACGTCTTCCAACACTGTTTTTGTTTTTGTTTTTAACTTTTCTAGGTCCTTTGTACTCCTACATAACTTTTCAATTTCAATATCCAATTCTTCATTTATAGCAAGTATACACAGACCTGAATTTTCATATATACCTTGTGTTTTCTAATCCTACTAAATTCAAGTTCAAGTTCTGAGGCTCCTAGAGATTTCTTAGTATTTTCTCTGTAGATGATCATTTCATCTACATATAAAGATTTTGCTTCTGCTGTGCCAATCCTATCCTAGTTGTGTCATTTTATTGCCAGACTATTTTTGGGGGGTACTAGGTTTCAAAGTTTAGTGGACAGATAAAGAGTAAGCATATCTGCCCTTGTTCCCCACCTTAAGGAGAAAGCATTTTATCTTCTCCATTCATATAAGGCATTCTCGCTGGAAGTATGGAGTACATGTCTTTAATCTGTTGAGAAGTTTCTGTTCTACTTCTAGTCTCCTGATAGCTTTTACCATGAACAGCTGTAGAATTTAGTCCAATACTTTTTCTCCAACTAGTGACAGGATCATATAGCTTTTTCCTTTCCTCTGTTTAAATGATGACTTTTGGGGGTGGATCTTCCAATGCTGAACCAACACTGCCATCCCTATAACAAAACCACTTTCTACATACTGCCAGATTGGACTTCTAATAGTTTGTTTTGTTAAATTTCTATCTATGTTCATACTTTTTTCTTCTATTATCTTTATCCAGTTTTAGGGTTAGCACAATGTTGAGTTCCTGCAATGAGGGGAGAAGTGTTCCTTCTTTTTTCTGCTTTAATTGTTTGATATAATGTATCAGTTAAAATTTTTATGAGCCTGCTGTTGTCATATAGGTAGGTTTTCAAGCTAGGAATATACTTTCTTTAATAGGTGCTATTCAAATTTTATATTTCCTCCAGAGTTAGTTTCATTAATTTGTCTTCCAAGGCACTTCTTAGAAGTTGTCAAATTTATTTCAAAAAAGATTTTTGTAATATGATTTCTATATCCTTTTAAATTCTGTAAAATCTGTGGTAATGTCTCCTAGATCTTGATATTGTAATTTTTAAAATGTATAATTGACATTGTGTAACAGGAAGAAAAGATCTAAAAGAGCAGGGGAATTGGGAGGGGTAGGGGAAGGGAAAAAAGGAAAAGGAAAAAATATGAGAAGAGGAAAAAAAATGGAAACAAGGTCTTTGCAAATAGGGAAGGGTGGAGGGGGTGAAGGGAGGGCAAGGGAAGGGGAAAAAAATAAGAACCAAGAGACTCATGTAATGGTACAAGATCCCAATGATGAATGTAACTGTATTTTATACTTAAAATGTACCAATAAAGTTAATGGGGAAAAAAATAAAAATAAATAAAAAACACAAACACATTCAAAACAGCATCTGGTTCCCTTTCTGGCCCTCACAGGGGCAGCCTGGACCCAATCACTCCAAGTATGGACCACCCTTAGCTCATTAGTCACCAAAGGAATTATAGGCCCCTCTGATACCTTAAACCAGTGGTGGCAAACCTATGGCATGCATGCTGCAATGGGCTGTTACCAATGAAAGCTCTAAAAGGTTCACCATCACTGCCTTAAATCCTTCTGCTTCATTATCCTTCCAACACCTGTTTTCCCTTGATCTCTCGACATGAAGAGAGACTAAAAACACTTCAGCATATTCCTGCCTGCCTGCCAACTGGACAGGTATGTGTATGTTAAGATATCTATCTCCCCAAGTAGACCTTCTTGAGGGCTCCCAGCTGATCTCAGTTCTGGTCAAGGTGATAAACACCCAAAAACAAACAAAAAGAGCAATCCAATTTGTTCCCTTGCTGATATAATTGGGGATAACAGTAGGGCCAAGTACAGGGTTGGGGGGGTGTCTCACCACATCACTTACCTACTTCAACCAACTCTTTCTTGATCTTGCTGAAAGTTTACAACAGATGGCACAGAGCCTAACAATCCTCCAAAACCAAACAGATTCACTAGCAGCAGTGGCTCTACAAAACTAGAGGAAACTAGACCTCCTGACCACTTTGAAAGGGGGACTATGTCTTTTCCTAGAGAAAGTGTTGCTTTTATGCCAGTCAGTCTGGAATAATGAGAGACACAACATGTCAGCTAGCTGACCATGCTTCTAAGATTCACCAGGAGTTACCTGAGTCATGAGAATCCTGGTCAGGGATCTGCAATTGGGCATCCTGGTTACTCCCCTTAGTGCAGCCATTGCTTATAGCCTTCTTGTTTGGACTATGCATACTCAATCTCAGTCAAATTTGTTTCTTCCCAATTGATAGCCTTAAAGCTACAGAGGGTGGTACAGACAGACCCACCAATGGGCACACTTCTTGGTTTCTACTTTGGGCCCTTAGATAGACCTCACAGGGGTGGACCCTGATTGCCACCTTACCAATGGCCCCTCTCAGCTGGAAGCAGTCAGAATGACTGAAGACCCCTCATCACCCCTAATGGCAGTTAGGAGAACCACTGTTGAGTGACTGAGACAGTCACCGAGGAGATAGACAGTTGGCAGTTAGCACAAGGACCTGAGTAAACTGAGATAAGTCTGGGGAACTGACATGCATGAGACAAAAGCTTAATAAAGTCTGCTCTAGGGCTGGGGATTTAGCTCAGTGGTTCTGCTCCCTTGATGTCAGAGACATAGCAATGGTGGTAGTATAGTCAGGCTTTGCAAGGGAATAGATTTAATATAGGACACATAATTTTTAGGATTATTTTATAATATTCACCCAAAAAGTCAAATGCAGAGAAGTGCAGGAGATCTGTCCAAGTGCTTAAGACCCAAAAAATCCAGATGAGGGCCTGGATCCCACAGCAGTGTCCCACGTGAAGTCCAGCTAAAAGCCTAAGCCCAAGGCAATGTACTCCACAAGTTCAGCCAGAGGCCCAGAGGCCATGGGAATGTTTCATTGAAGTCCCTATCAAAGATCTGCACTGGGAAGGCCCAAAGGCCAGAAAGTGCACCAGTGGGGTGAATGATCTGTGCCACCAGGCTGGGGGATCTGCACTGAAGCCAGGAAAAGGCAAAGACCAGAGCTCCCCTGACAACAGCAGCAGCCATCCGTGGTGACAGCAAGGATCAGAGCTCCTCTGACAGAACAGCTGAGTTCATATCAGGGAAACCAGCTGCAGCAAGCTTCTCCAGGAAAATCAACAACATGCAATCTTCCCCTCCGGTTCTCCTTTTATGCTATTGGCAACCATTTTCAGGTGGGTCTTCCACACCTAGAACCATGCTGACTCAGTACAACTGGGCGTTCCAAGTTGACCATTAGTTAATCCACCACAGGTAGCAACTGCATAGTTTCATTTTCACTTGCCAGGCCACCAGAATCACTCACCAGCTTTTTAAAATGGCACTTGCCAATGGCAAACTGTCTTCTTTCAATGTGCCCACCAAAATTGCCCACCAAGATCAACATACAAACCTCTAGACTTAGGTGTTTCCATGGTGTCTTTTCTTAGAGCCCCTCCCAGTTTGAAGGAGATTTTCTTTGTTCATTCTAATAAACCAAACTTAGTTTGTTCCCCACCAATGTGTCCATGGACTTTATTCTTCATCATCTTCAGGACAAGAGCCTGGAGGGAAGAGAAAATTGTTAAAAATTCAAAACAGAGGGAGTTCAGACTCCTTGAAAGTACTGGAGTTTCAGGTCCTATGCTCCACATTAACCAGTCATACTGCATTGGGACAAGGGGTAAAAGGTTTTTTTCAGGGTGTCTCTTATCATTAGTGACATCTGACCAAGGTAAGTATGTTTCAGATTGGGCTTTCTTTCAACTACTGGTGAGATCTTACACTTAGGGCTTGGAAATTGAACAGACAGATTCAGGTGAGAAAATACCAGATGCTATTCATTCTTAACTCTGAGCTCTGTGATGAGACTCATTTTTGCCATTACAGTCCTTGCATGAGGTTTTTTGAGCACTTAATCAATTGTTCAGAAAGTTAATATGTTGTTTCTCATGGCTGTTATTTTTCTTTTATGCAACCATAATATAGGCAACTGGGTGTCATGTTCAGTCTGTTGGCATCTTCTCTTTTTCCTCCATTGTACCCCATTGCTGGAAACAACTAACCACTTTGTCAGTAGTCCTACTCTCTATCACTCAGCCAAATGCCCTTGTATTCACTCAGTGGAGCCATTGCTTCCTTCTCTCATCAGCCACACTGCAAACTTCCTGACCTCCATTGATGGCTTCACATAGCTGCTTCTCCTCTTTCCATTTGTCATTATTTGAGGGGGGGAGGGGAACTTGTCTACAAGTATGATTCATTTACTTTAGATTCCTTTTTAACTCTCAGCTCTAGACACTCATCTGCACATTCTGTGCAGCTGTCAGACCAGCCCTCCATCTCTTTAAGCTGGAGAAGAGGGTGATGGGACCTCTACTTTGGACTTGTATACTGAACCCTTTCTACCAGGAAGAAATGGATGATGGAGAAGCAATCCCTGCTTCTGTAAAATGATGTTGTCTGGCTTCCAGCACTTTCAACTTAGCTGACAAAAGGGCGGGTAAAACTACCACGACACTCTCACAAATGGCCATTTGCCACACAACTGTTGCTCCCTCATCCTAAGAGATGACATCAGCTGTCTCCAATAGTTTCCAACAGTGTTATAACAGCATTAGTGGAAATTATAGCAATATCTTACACCAAGTCTCCTCTTATTTTGAAGTTTTTGGCAATGCTGTGATAGAATATCTGACTCCATTTCTTTCTCTTCAACTTCATCAAACACCAAAAAATTATCTTTGGGAGAAGTGTGTGTGTGTGTGTGTGTGTGTGTAAAAATTGAGCCCTATCCCTATCAGCCTCATCTTTCTTTGATGATGGTGTTGCTCTGTGTGGAAATGAGGGAGCAGAAGGGAATTTGTGTTATGTTCATTAAGCTCGTTTATATATTCAAAAATGATGGCACTAAATCATTAGCCTTGCAATTGAAATTGACTGCCATACAATATTGTGGCTCTTGCTTTATCGTCCATCCCTCCTAGGAGAGGATGTTGCCAGGCAGTTGCTTTCATACCCCATGGAAAGCATCAAGGAAGTCCTGGTCCCTGATGCTTATAACTCTACCAGACTGATACACTTGCCTTCTAAACTAGAGGCAGAATTTCTCCACTGTCTTTGTTATGACTTGTATCTAAATGTCCTCTAAAGCTTCATGCTCTCCCAGGTGGGGCTTTTGAGAGTGGCTGGACCATGGGTGTGTGATATTGGATTAAGAGTGTATGATAACTGGTTAGTTCATTGATTGGATTCTGGGTGTGGCTGAATAGATTTACTAAAGGCAGATGCCCCACCCTGGGTGTGGGTGCTTGATGGGTAGAATATAAAGGGAGAGAGGAAAGGCAGGCTTGCCTGCTGCCTGCCTTGCCATGTACTGTTTCTCCTCTGCCATGTTGCCCTGCCTTAGAGCCAACAGACTATGGACTGAAACCTCTACAAATTATGAGCCAAAATAAACTTTCCCTCCTTTCACTTGTGAGTGTTGAGTGTTTTGTCCCAGCAACAAAAAAGTAACTAAAACAGTCTTATTTATCCCAAACTACAGTGGAATGTCTTCTATCTTCCATCTTCCTAAGAGAAGACTTTATGTCTCTTGAGAAGATAAAAAATTCTTTCTACATGGTGGTTACCACAACCAGGAGCCCACAATCTGGGCCTTCCCACTTTCTTATGGACCTAGAGCTACCCTGTATTAGTTATGGTTCTTTAGAGGAACAGAATAATTAGCAAATATTTGCATAATTATGCAGGGGCATTTACTGGGTAGGTTTATAGGACCAGAGGTTCCAGAGTTCACAATGACTAACTGCCCACTGGAGAGCTCAACCCATCTGCTGACCATGTAAGAAAGCTGTAGAACAAAAGAGATCAAGGATGCAGCACCAATCCAAGGTCAAAGGCCTGGAAGCTCACAGAGAGTTGCCAGTGCAAGTCTTTGTTGGAAGACTGAAGAAACTGGAGACCTGGAGATTGATGACCCAAGGTGACAACAACAAAGGACACATCTACTCAGGAAAACTGAAGCTCTTCAAAATAGGCACACTTTGTTCTTCTTTCCCTTTGTTACTCCATCCAGGCTGAAAACCTGCTGGTTGGTGCCACCCACATCTGAGTGGGTCTTCCCCTCTCAGTTTGCTGGCCCACATGTGAGTCATTCACAGACATGCCCAGAACTGTGCATCATTAATATAGTGAGCATGTTTTAATCCATTCAATTTGACATATTGTGATTAATGGTCATATAGCCTAAGCACTCTCAACTTTTCCCCACAGTTTTCACTTGTCTTCAGTCTCTTTATTTACGATGACTATCAACAAATTGTCTATATTTTTAGCTCTTACTCCATAGTCTTTTTCCCACCAGAATTTAAATATGATCAAGTCTCCTCGTGTGAACCAGTCAATTCAATTTTTCTCTCTACTGCCTTCTGCCTTGTATCTCTTCTGTCCAAATTTTATTTCTTGAAAGAATTGTTTGCATTCTATTTCCATGCCTCCCATTCACTCCTCAAAGCATGGTAAGCAGGCTTTGATCCCTATCACTTCAACAAAACAACTGCTATGTACTCCTAAACTCCCAGCCTACTAATTCCAATAAACACTTTTTTGTTCTTATCTTCTTGGTGACTCAGCAGTATTTGACACTATTGCTCAGACCTTTATTTTTTAAATTTTCTTTTCCTAAATACCTCTCTGGCCCATCTTTCATTTCTTTGTGGCTCCTTCTCCTCTATTTTCCCCTTAAATATGGATTTCCCTAGTGCTTTGTCCTAGGCTCTTGTCTTTCCTCCCTGTACACCCTCGCCCAAGGTAATCTCATCTTGTCCAGGGTTTCAGTTTTCTTCCTTATTTTGATGATCTCAAAATGTGTCACTCCAGACCCCTGAGAATCAAACCCATTGAGTCACCTGGTCTCTAGACACCTCCTCCCAGATGTGCTGGGTCTTCTGATATAATGTTCTAAACCTGAACTCATCATCTTCCCTTATAAACCTGCTCTTGCTCCTGTGTTTCCCAGCTCAGTGATGGCAATGACCATCTCTCTAGGTGCCCAAGGCAGGAACCTGGATAGCAACCTCAATTTTTACCTCCCTTTCATCCCCTGCATCACTCATATTCAGCTCCTCTCATCTTTTTCATGGATTACACCCTCCACACTGACTTTCTTCTTTGGCTGCCACATTGATTCTGCAGTGATCCTTTATAAATAGGCCAATTTGCTCATCACCCACACTTACTCACTCAGTCCATCATGAGCTTGTCTGTACCTTCTCTTTAACTTCTACATTTCATCATCTTTTACTTGCATCTTCAGTCAATCAGTTTCCTCTTTTTCTGGAGCCCATTGGGACCTGCCCTCTGCTGTTCCTTGTGCTGGAATATTCTTCTCTCCATTAACCCTTAAAATAGCTGACTCTTACTCTCTCCTCCTACCCCTCACTGTGTATTATGGTTTAAATTTAAAATGACCCCTAAAGCCTCATGTGTTTGGAAGGTGATTGAATTATGGGGTATCGTAACTGACTTGCTGTTGGGAGCTGGGGTCTGGTTAAAAGAAGCAGGTCACTTTTGGCATGACCTGGAAGGATTCATTGCCTTTCCTGGCTCCTCCCTTGACTCTGTTTCCTCACTGTCCTGAGATGGGCAGCTTCTCCTCAGCCCAGGCCCTTCTGCCATGCCACCAACCATGAAAAGACTGAAACTTCTAAAATGTGAATCAAACCTCTACTCCTTTAAGTTGTGGGTGTCAGGCATTTTGTTTCAGTGATGATAAAAGTGACTAAGACATTGTGAAACTTTGAACAAACTAATGTCACTGTGCTCCTGTTTTCTTTTCTGTAAAGAGGAGATAATAACACTGTATCTGCCTCATGGGCATTAGAAGAGGTAAATAAAATGTGTCTAAGGGCTTAGAATTTAGACTGAAGCATGGAAGATAATTAGTAAGTATCATTATTATTATATTACTTATTAGGCTTAGAATATTTGTCACTATATCCAGAACTCCTTGACAGATCTGGAAAATCTCAATAAGGAGTCCCTTCTAAGTATTTCTGTAAGTCATTGCTCCTGAATTATAATTGCCTGTTCACTTGTTTCTTTATCCCCTCCTTTCCATCTGTACACACACACACACACACACACACACACACACACACACACCACTACCACTACCACCACCACCACAACCACCAAAACTGCCACCACCACCACTAAGGTAGCTTGAGACCCCTGTGAGAACAGAAGCCATAATTATCATTTTACTGTGGTATTCTGTTTTCCTAGAAGTTCAAAAATTTTTGTTGACTGAATGAATATGAGTGCACTGTATTAGTAGAAGCAATAAAATACTGAAATCATATAATTGCAATAATACCTTGAAATCTGTCTGCTTCTGCGAATTCTTCACTTTCTAGGTGAGCTCTGAAGTGTTTGAACCCTCATCAAGTGTGGATTTGTGGCTATCTATAATTTTGGTAAGATTAGGAAATACTGATAATGAAGTACAGCCTTCTGACATGCCCACAAATTTAGGCACAACATAATTCTGATAGTTCTTGGCCACACCCCAGCAACTCCTAAATAGACTCCTGCATATCCTACTGGAGGTTAGAGGGTACTTAGAAAAAATTATGATATATTTGGCCTTGGAATTTGTTAGGAGACACAGAAACATGAGTCCCAGCTTGCCTCTTTGTGCTCACTATTAAATTTGTACCTACTCAAAGGTGTGCTGGTAAACATTTAATACCTTGCTCCCTCCCAAGGAAAAGAATCCTAATTTGCAGTGTTTGCTCATTTTGACAGTATAAAATAGTCTTAACCTTGGTTGATGTCAACCTGATGTTGCCAAATACCTGAAAATTTACCAATAACTTTTTGCAAATGGTACAAGCTGACTTCAGCATACCATAGTCTGAACGAGTCAGGGAAAGATTATATGAACTTTTTTATTTTTAATTTTTATGAGGAAATATACATCTTAAGGATATCAAAGTTAACTGTTCAGGACTGGAGAAAAATTCTGAGACAAAGAGGAAATTTTGAGAGTGGCTTGGATCAGATTATCTCTAAGCTTCCCCTTGACATATATGTACTTCTGCAACTAGGGCTCTTATCATACAAACCAGGCCTGATACTGTTCCTTCCACCATGGTGGTAGGCAGATGTCCATGTCCCAATCCCTGCAATCCATGAAAACATTACCTCACATGGCAAAGGAGAATTAAGGTTACAGATGGAATTAAGGTTGCTAATCAGCTAACTTTAAAATAGATTATCTTGGATTATCTAGAAGAGTCCAATATAATCATAAAGGTCCTTAAAAATGGGAGAAAGAGAACCAAAGAGATGGCAGCCTGAGAAGGATTTGGTCTCATTTCTGGCATTGAAAATGGAGGAAGGGCCCATGAACAAAACAATATGGAGAACCTCTGGACAGACTGACAGAAAGATTCTCTTTTATAGCCTCCAAAAAGAAGGCTTATCCTTTGATATCTGAATATTATCCCAGTGAGACTCATGTAGGAATTCTAACCTACAGAGCTGTACAATATAAGAAATTTGTGTTGTTTTAAGCTTCTATATTTGTAATAACTTATGATACCAGCAATCAGGAAATAATATAGATTAAACATTGCCAAGGACCTTCTGCACTTTTTAACTACTTACTAATTTCACCTCCTTATCCAGTAGGCTCCACGGCATTGACTCTGACTTTAGCTATGATTCTTCCTTTGGGCCTTTAGCCTTGTTTTGGTACCATGGATCGAACTCAGGACCTTGGGCTTGTGAGGCAGGCAGCAGAACCACTGAGCTAAATCCCCAGCCCTGGCCCTTTAATCTTAATGGTTGCATTGAATACTGCCTGAATATGAAATCTGGTCTTTCCCAAATAGGCTGTTATTTGTCTATCTCCCCACATCACTGCATATTTATCAGGTACCTAGCCAAATTATCCCATATAGGACTTCACCAGGATTAGCTTCAACACTATTCCTTTGCTATCCATGCTCACAGGCCTCACTGTGTCCACATTCCTGACACTTAAATCGTAGACCATTACAATGACCCTTCCTAAGGCCCATTAGGAAAGTCAACCCTCCTCATAAGAAGGAATGAATGTCAGCTGTGCCTACTGACTAAAATAAAAACACCTTGAATTTGCATTCATATCTTCCCATAGTGTTTTCCAACCACATTTTCTGAAGATATTTCTCTACTCAAGCTTATAACTCAATTGTAATGATATATACAGATACTCTGCAATTCTCTCCTTCTTATATTCATTCATTTTTTATCTATCCATCTTCCAACAAGTATTTTCAAATAATTACTGCTTTTTAATACCTCTATTGGACATGTTAAAGGTACAAAAGAGGATGAGTTATCTAAAGTGGGCAAAAGAATGGATTGCTATTGAAGTGCTCACAGTCTATTGGAGGACACACAGAAGTTCAAAGAAATATGGCAATAGATGAAAGTGATACATGCCAGGTAGCCTGGGAGCTCAGTGGAAAAAGTGATATAGCTTGTTGTATTCTTGGTGATTTCATCCCCAACTTGGACGTAGCTGTGTCTCAGAGGAAAGGTAACTAAGTTTGGGAGTTGAAAACCTGCATCTCAGCCCCAATAGTGTAATAATTTCTTGGTTAATTAGGTGAATTGCTGAGACTCTATTCATGAATAAAAAAACAGGATATGTAGCTACAGTAGATTATATTAAGAGTGAGAATTTCTGTATCTGAAAAGAACTGTGTACATATATCTTCCCAAGTATATTTTTGAAGAGGATCAGAACATGCCCTTTTGACATAAGGTTTATTTAATACTGAAGATAACTAAAAGCAGCAAACACAGAAAGAATACTTTGCCTTCCCCTTATCTATCTAAAAGCTGGACATAAATTTCCCTTTGTGAAGGTGATGCCACAGTCCTCCCCATAACAGGAAGAAAACAACCCTTGTCATTGGAGACAGAAAGTCAGCAGTGAGATTGGTCTGCACAAACAAATCTTGCTAAAATCACCTTTATCCTCCCTTCCTTCCTCCCATATATTTACCTTCTCACAATTCACTGGCTTTTTTGTTGTTTTATTCCTTTTCCATAATTTATCATCCTTTGTTAAAATGTTATAGAAGCTTCTGGGTCTAACCACTTCATTGATTCTTCTTCTCTAGGAAGGCACTCTGTACACATAAAACTGTATGGCTTTTCTCCTAATAATCTCTCTTTTGTCAGTTTAGTATATATGCCCCAGCCAAAAATAAATAAATAAATAAATAAATAAATACATGCAAATAAGAGAGGACAGGGAAAAGGGAAAGGAAAGGAGATGGGGGAGGATAGGTGAAGGAAATTACTCTTCTATGTGTAGTTGGATAAAATCTACTATTTATGTCCCAGGTCATATACTGTTTCTTTTTTGTCCTTCCTTTCACTTTCTGTAGTAATTTTTTAGTACTCACCCTAAAGGAATTTTTTTAAAATTTAAAAATAACTTGTGATGAAATGTAATCAACCTACAAAAAATGCATGAAATACAAAGGTACAACCTAATGTGTTGTTGTGAAATGAACAGTTGTGAACTCTTTCTAGAATCAAAAACATAGATCTCAGGAGAACCTTGTACACACCTCATATTAACATTTTCATGTGCTGTTTTATACTATATTGCCTTAAATTGTAAAGTTTTGAAGACTGGTATATTAATCAAGATTCTTATGTAGGAAATGATCAAACTCAAATTAATCAAGCTTAATCAGAAAATGACAAATTTGCTGCACATAATAACAAATGATGGAAAGTTTAGGGATGGAAATGGACTTAGGATGATTCAGGAGGCAAGGAATGACCTTTCTCGTCCTCACCTTCACTTCTCTCTGCTTCTGCTCTACTTCTCTCAGGATGACAGCTTCATTTCTCAAGATGGTTCTTCCTGGAGAGCAGAGCTTCCCAACTTAAGTTCTACAATGTTTCTATTTTTGAGTTTTGACTTCACTATGGTGTGAAAGTGATATTAATTCAATTGAATTGATACTGTGAATTTGATTTTTTTCCTGGGCTACTGATATATATATTTCTATACTTTTGAAATGCTGGGCACCAGTAGAGAGCTGCAACTCCCCATCAGCCACTGGACCACAACAGTATACAAGTGGTAGTGTACAGTGAATCATGTTGTTAAGTTATGATGTTTATAGTCTGTGTGTATTAAATACATTTTTAGCTTATAATATTTTAACTGTGTTGGATTTATTGGGATACAACCCCATCATAATTCAAGCAGCATCTCTACTTTGTACCTTCAGGCCAGATAGAAGTGTTTATTTCCTCAGCTTGAATTAAAAAAAAATTCTTTGGGAAGTTCTAGTGTCTTGTTGACTTGAGTTACATGCCCACCCTTGGGATCAGGGTAGTAAGTTCTGTTACTGGAAGAAGGATGAGGACAGAGAGAGGTCCTGGTAACAGAAAGCAACAGCCATGACAGAGGCACCAGTTATGTTCAACGCCTCAAATAATTACTACATTCTGTGTAGAGGACACAGTCCTGTATTTTATGTCCCAGGGGGCCCAGCAGAAGCCCCAGGAGGATCTCCTGGTGTTCACCATTTCTGAGTTTGTCAGGGAGATTTCTGGGTGTAGTCCTTTGTCCACACGGACCAATTCCTGTGATGTGCTCTTCTCAGGGAGAAAAGCAATGGCCTAAGAGAAGGCAGAGAGGAAGAGCATGTTTTGTTTAAAAACACCAGGGGACTGAGGTGATTTTTGAGGACAGAACATCTGTTATTCAGATTGTGGCTGGGACAGCTTTCTGAGACTCAGGTCTGGGTCCAGAGAAGGGTTTCTCAATGGCAACACTACTGAGAGGTGAGATCAGAGAACTCACTATTGGGATTGTTGTCCTGGGCTTTGGAGAATGCACAGCTGCATCCCTGGATCTGCCCTCTGCATGCCAGGAGTGCTTTCTTTTTCCCTTCTGCAGAACAATAATGACTACAGACATACGTCTCCTGAGCGACAAGCTCACATTTTGCTGAGAACTATTGCCCAGAAAGAAAGGGTTAGAAAAAGAAAAAGAGAAAGAGAAAGCTAAATCCAAGGCACCCATGGAGGCTCATTTACAGTATTTGCAGCAAAAGGACCATTCCTTCTTCCACCAAGGATACACTGACTCAATAGAAGTCATTGATAAAACTCCTTCGAGACAACTTGAAATAAAACTTGGAGAAGCTGGGGATGCTGGTTTCTGCTGAGAGACATGTGGAAGCTAGGATAAATATTTTTGTGTAATTTTTGACAGTTGTTACAACCTATTTTCACCTCCAAGCTGATGTGACCTGGGAAACATTAGTTAAATTTTAATGAATGGATGATTTTAGTGAATGAAGTGAGCAATAACAATTTTTTCTTAATGGCATAATTAAATTCATACATTACTATGGTGAGATAAGAATTTTAGAAGTGTCAGGTATATTAATCTACATTACACTACTGTAAAATAGTGATGAACTTTCTGTGAAAATTGATCCCACACAGATAGTTCTAAGATTAGAAACTAAAAATTTAAAATGTAGCACTGAATATTCAATTTAAATTCCATGATCAGTGGCCTAAATGTAAGAGAGAGAATTTTTAAAATAGAGTCCAGGAGATAGCTTTGCATTCAATGGATTACTCATCATTTTTAAAGTTAATTTACAACATTAAAGAGATATCTCATTAATTTATTTTAAAATAACAATTCTGATTCCACATGAAATATGTTTTGAATCTATAATTGGGAACAAGAAGAGATAATAAAAGAAAGTAGTTAAAAGAAATAATAAAATTCCCCGATTAAGTCTTCCTTTAAAATATGGAGAAAATGGGCTGGGGATTTAGCTCAGTGGTCCCACTGCCCGCCTTGCAAGTGAAAGATCCCAAGTTTGATCCCTGGTACCAAAAAACAAAACAAAACAAAAAAAAATGGAGAAAAAAATAGCTATTGTTTTGCCTGTGCAGCATTCTTTGCCCCTTACTGAAATGAGAGCACCTCATATTCCCTTTGGAAAGTACTTCTTTCCTGTCCCACGTGATCCTGTTCTCTGCACTCCCTCATCCCAGTTGCAGCATCTCACAAGCTGGCAGGGGCCAATGAGAGACTCTCTTGGGAACTTGATTCTTAAATGCAGTGAAATTATTTGGGTTCTTGGCCCTACTGAAAGTGTAAGTTTTCAGATTTTGGCTCCCAGTCATTCAATTGTATGAGTCACTGATATTCTTTCAATAAAATACTTTCTTGGCTATTAAAAATTAAAAGTTAAGCCAAAAAACTTTAACTGATATCAGATATAGAACTCTGATTTAAAAATATCATGATTTGATTATTGCTATAACTAAAGAGAAAGAAAATGGGTCTGGAAAAGGATGGAAAGAGAACTACAATATCTTGGGACTTTGTTCACTAAGTTGGAAGTGTGGGATCTATTTACATGAGACTCATTTGTTTTAAAACTTTCTACCAAATATATATATAGTTATGTAGATGCCAATGTGGCCTGGTGAATTTCAGAACTCCTAAAATGTTTAAGCAATTTTTTCTCTCCTTCCTCACCCCTCCTCTTCCCCCTCCTCACATTCCCACTCCTCTTCCTTTTCTTTCTTCTTCTTCCCATGCTGGGGACTGAACTCTGGGGCTCTAGGCAAGTGGTCTACACTTGAGCTAAATTCCCTAAGCATTATTTTTTTCTGTGATGTTTACTAAAATTCAGTAATGCAATAAAGTGTTATCATGCTCATTTTCATAGGTTGAGTCTAACAAGTGGAACATTTTATTTACTAACGCATTTTAGTGTTATAAATGGTCATCATAAAAATTATGAAAAATACCTAACAGTATAAATGGAAAACAAAAGATCCATGTCACTCTTTCCCCTAGAAAATAGTTCTTATCTAGAATATTTCTAGATATAACTGAAAATGCTTTTAGATTTTGGTATTTGTTAGTACTCAGACCTGTTGCCCAGTCAACAAAGTAGGCATTGCCTAGTCAATCAAGTAAACCTCAGTATAAAAATAACATTAGAGAGGACAGGTTGGGAAAATAAGCAAGCAAGTAAAGAAACAGACAAACCAGATTTGTTTCTGAACTTGAGTTTCAGAATGTTAGGCCTCCAGGTTAAAGCAGAGGCTTGTGTGTCTAGGAGAAGACAGAGTTTAGCAGAAGAAAGTGATGAAGAAAAGTGAAGCTCATCAACTGGGGAGACTAGAGAGGCTTCCTTGGGTGGGATGATGTCCCATTCAATGAACTAATTAGGACAATTGGTGAATCTTAAAGGTAACTTTATTTTAGGGCAGAAATAAGAAGAAAAGGAAAAGAAATGCAAAAGAAGTTCTCAAGGAGGAAAGGGTGCTCTGAAGGAAAAAGAGAAGATATGTCCTGTAAGTGGAACAAAACCCTGCAGGAACCAGAAGGCAGTGGTGGCAAAGTCAATTGCTGCTGTCTTTTTATAATTTTTTTGACAGTTGATCCAGGTGGTTCCACTTGATCTCATGCTGGAAGACTGATATGAAGTGCCAGGTTTGGAGTGTTCTCAAGTCAGAAGATTGATATCAAGTGCAGGGTTTGGCTTGATCTCAGGAGCTACTTTTCCTCACTCATGATTAACAAATCTCTTCAGTTGGCAGGTTGTGCCCAACTGCTCCAGCCATGTTGCCATGCCCTAGCCTCCTACATCAGGAAGATAGTGACAACTTGATAAAGAAGTATGATCCCTGGGGGCAGGACAATGGGCCTGGTCAAGGAGAATCCTTGGACAAGAATAGAATTGGCGACACCCTACCGAGGTCCCCAGTCGCGTGGAACACACGTCGAATCAGCCCGCTGCAGACAGGCAGGTCTGTGCACGCCCTACCGAGGTCCTGAGTCACGTGGAAGACACCGAATCACCCCGCTGCAGACAGGCAGCCACCTGATTCCACACTACAAAGACGCAGAGGACACCAGACCACCAGACCAAGGTACTGAGTCCCACTGTTCCGGCCCAGAGGTAGGGGCTTCTGAGCCGTTGTCCCACTGCTCCTGGTACAGAGGAAGGGGCTTCCCAGTCACCATTCCTCCCGCTGCTCCCAGCCCAGAGGAAAGGGCTTTTGGGCCACCTTCTGTCCCGCTGCTCCTGGCCCAGAGGAAGGGGCTTCCGGGCCATCATCCCTCCCACTGTTCCCGGCCTACAGGGAGGGGCTTCTGAGCCACCATCCCACTGCTCCTGGTCCAGAGGAAGGGGTTTCCCCGCCACCATCCCTCCGGCTGCTCCCAGCCCACAGAAAAGGGCTTTTGGGTCACCATCCCTACCTCTGCTCCCGGCCCCTGCCCCACCTCACCCAGCTCAGAGGAGGTAATCCGTGAAGGCGCTAACAGCCCCCCGCCCCAGTCGAAATGAGAAAACATGTAAATAAGTCTCAAAACCAGACTTTCAGATCACCTACAGCAGCCCCAAAGGGAAATGAGATGGAAAACTCTGATACTCAACCACCTGGACCCACTGAACTGGCAACAAAAGGGGATCTGGAAAAAATGAAATCAGAAATAATTTCTCAGATAACAGGAGAAATGGTGCCCCTAGTGCAAGACATGATTAATAAATCTAGAGAGGACCTGAGGAACATGATTGGATACCAACATAAGAAACAAATGGAATCCATAAAACAGATGCAAATAGATTTTCAGGACATGAAAAACTCCATTGAAAGTCTACACAGCAGAATGAGCCAATGTGAGGACAGCATTTCACATATAGAAGATAAGATTGCAATTAGTGACGAGGAAAAGAAAAGTTGCTTCAAAATTATAAGGGAACATGAGAAATCAATCCAGCAGCTGCTAGATGAAGCAAAAAAGAATAACATAAGACTGATTGGGCTCAATGAAGAAACAGGAGAGAGTGCAGATGACATAAAAAATCTCTTCACAGAAATAATGGCAGAAAACTTCCCAAGCAAGGGAAAAGAGCTTGACATACAGATAAGTGAGGCATATAGGACTCCAAATAGCCTTGATCAAAAAAAATCTACACATGGGCATATAATTGTTAAGATTCCAGAAACATAACAGAAGAACAAAGCTCTCCAAGCAGTCAGAGAAAAAAAACAAATCACATACAAAGGAAAGCCCATCAGAATCACAGCAGACTTCTCAACACAAACCATCAAGGCAAGAAGAGCTTGGAGTGACATATCTCAAGCCCTAAAAGACAACAGCCTCCAAGCCAGATTGATGTACCCTGCAAAACTATCTTTCAAAATGGATGGAGAAATAAGATACTTTCATGACAAAGAGCACCTTAAGAACTTCATGAATACCAAACCAGCACTCCAAAGAATTTTACACAATATCCTAGGAACAGACATTGAGGATCACAACCCCAGGAAGCAAAGCAGAATGAACCCATCTGGCATGACAAGAAATTAAATGTAAAGGGGGAGAACCCAACAAAAAAAAAAGTCATGGGAATGACAAGTCAATACATTTCAGTTATAACCATCAATGTTAATGGTCTCAATTCACCAATCAAAAGAAATAGACTGGCAGAATGGGTCAAGAAGCAAAATCCAACAAGATGCTGCATACAAGAAACACTCTTAATTCAAAAGGAAACTCACAGACTGAAAGTTAAAAGGTGGAAAACAATACTCCATGTGACAGGAACCCGAAAAAAAGCAGGAGTAGCTATCCTCTTGGCAGATCAAGTAGATTTCAAACCAACACTGATTAAGAGAGACAAAGAAGGACACTACATCCTTGTAAAGGGAACAATCCAAGAGGAAGAGATAACAATCATAAATATCTATGCACCACACACTAGTACACCCAACTACATAAAACAAATACTAACGGACATGAAAAGTCATATATGCACTAATACAATTATAGTCGGGGACCTCAACACCCCACTGTCACAAATAGATAGATCAACTAGACTAAAAATAAGTAATGAAATACTAGAACTCAATCGAACTCTTCAACAAATGAACTTAACAGATGTTTACAGAGTCTTCCACCCCACAAAATCAGAATACACATTCTTCTCAGCTGCACATGGGTCATTCTCCAAAATAGACCACATACTCACACATAGAACATGTTTAAGTAAGTGCAAAGGAATTGAAGTTATCCCCTGTATATTATCAGACCATAGTGCAATGAAATTGGAGATCCATAGCAAAAGAAACTGGAAAAATTTCATAAACACGTGGAAATTAAACAACACACTTCTGAATAACCAATGGATCACAGAGGAAATTAAAGAAAAAATCAGACAGTTCCTTCAATTAAATGATAATGACAATACAACATATTGGAATCTATGGGACACAATGAAAGCAGTCTTACGAGGGAAATTCATAGCAGTGAATCCGCACATTAGGAAAACAGAACGAGCCCAATTAAACAACCTGATGCTGAATCTCAAGCTTCTAGAAAAAGAAGAGCAGGACAACCCCAGAGCTCATACAAGGGAGGAAATTATAAAGATCAGAGCAGAAATCAATGCAATGGAGACTAAGAGAACGATACAAAAAAATCAATGAAACCAACAGTTGGTTCTTCGAAAGAATCAACAAAATTGACAAACCTTTAGCCAACCTTGTCAGAAAAAGGAAAGAAAAGGCCAAATCCATGCAATTAGGAATGAAAAGGGTAAAATTACAACAGACCCAGCAGAAATCCAGATGATCATCAATACCTACTTCCAGAACCTATACGCCAATAAGATAGACAACGCAGAAGAAATGGACAGATGCCTAGATACATATGAATTACCAAAGTTGAACGAAGAAGACCTAAAATTTCTGAACAACCCAATATCAACCAATGAAATTGAAAAGGTAATTAAAAACTTATCAACTAAGAAAAGCCCAGGCCCTCATGGCTTCACTGCTGAATTCTACAAGACATTTAGAGAGGAACTCCTGCCACCACTGTTTAAACTCTTCAATGAAATTGAAAGAGAAGCAATACTCCCAAATTCATTCCTGGAAGCAAGCATCACCTTGATCCCCAAAGCAGAGAAAGACCCAACTGAAAGAGAGAACTATAGGCGAATCTCACTAATGAACATAGATGCAAAAATCCTTAATAAGATACTGGCAAATAGAATGCAGAAGATCATCAAGAAGATCATACACCCTGATCAAGTGGGATTCATCCCAGGGATGCAGGGATGGTTCAATATATGAAAATCAATCAATGTAATACACTATATCAATAGAGCCAAGGACAAAAACCATATGATTACCTCCATAGACACAGAAAAAGCATTTGACAAAATCCAACATGCATTTATGATAAAAACCCTACAAAAAATTGGAATAGATGGTTTCTACCTCAAACTGATAGAAGCCATCTATGAAAAACCAACAGCCAATATCATACTAAATGGTCAAAAACTGAAATCCTTCACACTAAAATCAGGAACAAGACAAGGATGTCCACTATCACCACTCTTGTTCAATATAGTTTTGGAAACATTAGCCACAGTAATTAGACAAGAGAAAGAAATAAAAGGAATAAAGATAGATAATGAAGAAGTCAAATTGTCATTATTTGCAGATATCATGATACTCTGTATAGAAGACCCCAAGAACTCCACCAAAAGTCTTCTAGACTTAATAACCAAATTCAGTCAAGTAGCTGGTTACAAGGTCAACACACAAAAATCAATAGCTTTCCTCTACACCAATGACAGACTCACTGAGAGAGAAATAGGGCAAATAATTCCTTTCACAATAGCATCCAAAAAACTGAAATACCTAGGAATCATCCTAACGAAAGAAATCAAAGACCTCTTCTCTGAAAACTATGGCACTCTGAAAAGAGAGATTGAAGATGATATCAGAAAATGGACAGACATCCCCTGCTCCTGGGTAGGAAGGATTAATAGAGTGAAAATGGCCATACTTCCAAAACTGCTATATAGATTTAATGCAATTCCAATTGAGGTCCCAGCAGCATACTTCATAGACCTTGAGAAAACAATCCAAAAATTCATTTGGAGCAAGAAGGGACCCAGAATAGCAAAAGCAATTCTAGGTAACAGAGACATGGCAAGGGGTATCACAATCCCCAACCTGCAACTCTACTACAAAGCTACTGTGATAAAAACAGCATGGTACTGGCAAAGAAACAGACTTGAGGACCAGTGGAACAGATTAGAAGATGCAGAAACAACTCCAGACACACTCAGCCATCTCATCTTTGATAAAGGAGCCAAACACCCTCACTGGAGGAAAGATAGCCTCTTTAATAAATGGTGCTGGAAAAATTGGGCTTCAACTTGCCAAAGATTAAAACTAGACCTATATCTCTCACCATGCACTAAACTAAAATCAAAATGGATTAAAGATCTAAATATTAAAATAGAAACTCTGAACCAGTTGGAACAGAGGTTAGGTAGAACCCTTGAAGACATCAGTGTAGGAAAAGATTTTATGAACAAAACCTCAGTTGCTCATCAACCAGCACAAACAATCAACAAATGGGATCTCTTCTTATTAAAAAGCTTCTGCACAGCAAGAGAAACCACCAGCAGTGTGAAGAGACAACCCACAATGTGGGAAAAAATCTTCACCTGCTGTTCTTCAGACAAAGTTCTACTATCTCGAATCTATAAAGAACTTAAAAAGATCAGACCTCCCAAATTTAAAGACCCAATCCGAAAATGGGCATCTGAAATGAACAGACATTTCTCACACAAAGAAGTAGAAATAGCAAATAAATATATGAAAAAATGTTCAACATCACTGGTCATTCAAGAGATGCAAATGAAAACAAGGCTGAGATTCCACCTCACTCCAGAAAAAATGGCTGCTATCATGAAATCAA
Source organism: Heterocephalus glaber (assembly GCF_053883595.1). Classification (NCBI taxonomy): domain Eukaryota; kingdom Metazoa; phylum Chordata; class Mammalia; order Rodentia; family Bathyergidae; genus Heterocephalus; species Heterocephalus glaber. The sequence continues at coordinate 10,454,712 of NW_028258327.1, read as the reverse complement.
CCAATAACAAATGCTGGCGGGGCTGTGGGGAAAGAGGAACCCTGCTCCAGTGCTGGTGGGAGTGTAGACTGGTGCAAGCACTGTGGAAATCAGTATGGAGATACCTCAAAGAACTAGGACTGGAAGTCCCATTTGACCCTGCTATTCCACTGCTGGGGATCTTCCCCAAAGAATTAAAAGAATCATACCACAGTGATATATGTACACCCATGTTCATAGCAGCACAGTTTGTAATAGCTAAAACTTGGAAACAGCCCAAATGCCCATCAACTGGAGACTGGATAAAGAAAATGTGTTTTTTTATAAAATGGAGTACTACTCAGCCATAAAAAATGAGAAATTAGAGACATTTATAGCTAAGTGGATGCACATTGGGGCAATACTCTTAAGTGAAATAAATAGGACACACATGTATAAATACTGAATAGTTTCTCTGGTGTGAGAAACTGAAAGTGTAAATAAGGACTAAATGTATAATAGGTAATGTGAAATAGGAAGAAAAGGGGCAAAGGGGAAGGAAGTGGGAGGGCTAGGGGAAAGGATAGAAGGGAATGGGATTAATATGAGAAAATGGAAAAAAAGGAACAAAATCTTTGTAAATAGGGAGGACTGGAGGTGTTGAAGGGAGGGCTGGGCAAGGGTGAAAAATAAGAATCAAGAGAGACTATGTAAAGGTGCAAATTTCCAATGATGAATGTCATTATATTGTATACCTAAAGTGTACCAACGATTAGAATGAATAATTGATAATCCAAAATAGGAAGAAAAGGTCCAAAGGGGTAGGGGTAGTGGGAGGGGCAGGGGAAAAGAAAGAAGGGAAAGGAAAAATGACGAGAAATGGAAAAAATGGAAATAAAGACTGTAAATAGAGAAGGATGGAGGGGGTGAAGGGAGGGCTAGGAATGGGGAAAAAATGAGAACCAAGATGCATTATGTAAGGGTATAATTCCCAATGAGAAATGTAATTGTGTTGTATACCTAAAATGTACAATAAAAGAATTTAATACAAAAAAAAAAAGAAGCACCTACCAGATAAAAAAAAAAAAAAAAGAGTAGAATTGGCATTAGAAATACCATTTCCACCATCGTCCCCAGCACCTGGGACTCTGAGTCTTCATTAAGCTGAGCTCAACACTGTGTCCCACCACAATACAACATCCAGCAGGAGATAGGGCCCATCCTGACACTTTTGAAGGCCTAGGATCTATGAGTCCCTTGGGTCAGAAAATGGCAGAGTGCCAATGACAGTGGTGTGACAAGGAAGGTCCCAGAATTTTTATGCATGTGGGATTAGATGGATTAGCTTGAGATTAACTCATTTCATCTTGAATCAGTAAGATGGAAAACACAGTTTCCCGCACATTTCTCTCTTTCCTTCCCTTCATATTTTATACATACAAAATCAAATTTTACCTACTGATCTTCAACTTGCATTTTTAAAAAACTGATATATCTTTGACATCACTGTGTAAAAATCTACTTTACAGTTAAAAAATGGCTGCTTAGTATCCATATATTTTGACTGGTCCCCTAATAATAGACCTCTAGTTTCATCTTTGTCAGCCTCTCTTTCTACTTTTTTTCTTCTCCCCCTTGGCTATTACTAAGATTTTGACAGATTTGTACATGCACATAGCATGCTTTCGTTGTTCCCCCACATCACCTGCTTTGTCCCACTCTACCCCCTAGTTTCATATTTTTGCAAGGTTTCAATGCATACAAAATGCATTTCGGTCCTATTTGTCCCTCCTATTACTAGCTTCTCCTCCTTATTCCCTTTCTCTTGTTTAATAAATTTCCCTTTTACTTTCTTGTCTTTTTTTAAAGATTATACTTATTAGGGAAATATCTATACTTGGCTTTCTGAGTCTAGCTTACTTCCCTCAACATGGTGATCTCTAGATTCATCTATTTTTTTGTGCAAATGACAAAATTTTGTTCTTTCTTATGGCTGAATAATACTATATATGTACTACATTTTTTATCAATTCATCTATTGATGGGCATTTAGGGTGGTTCTATATCTTGGTTATTGTACATTGTGCCACAATAAACCAGTATTCAGGTATCTCTATGATATGTTGATGTTAAATCCTTCAGATATATAGCAAAGATTGGCTTGGCTGAATCAAATGGTAGCTCTATTTTTAGTTTTTTGAGGAATTTCCATACTGATTTCCTTAGTAGCTATACTAATTTACATTCCTACCAGCATGTAGAAAGGTTCCTTTTTCCACCTTCATTGACTATCTTTTTATGTAAGTTTTTGTACTTTTGTTTGAAGTAAATCTAACTTTTAGAGGCCAAATTACTGAACCAAAAGTTATATACAGTAAAAACAAATGTAAATATGGACAAGTTGTCCTATAAAATATTTGTATTCACTGGCATTCTCATTAATTCATATTTACCTGCCTTCTTTCTAATGTTAGATATTACATTGTCTTTATATTTTGTCTGTATCTATTTAGTAATGTGTTTAGTAATGTAATTAAAATATTTATAAGTAGAGATTATTTTCTATTCACTAAATTCTTACTAAGCTCCCATGACATGTCTAGTTGATTAGAATGAATTAGATTAAAAATAATATCATTTGGTACCACAGAATGTGGCAGAGAAAATGTAAATATGCAACATTTTAACATTAAAAACTTTCCCTTGGCACAACTAGTTTTGAGTGATGCTGGCTCCTGCTGAATAGGATGAAGAAGCTACAAAAACATACTCACAGATAGTTGAATAAACTGAGTTATTTAATTTAAACATTTTCTAATTTTTTTTTAGTTATTCAATAAGTTAGCTTCAGTTATTAGTATTTTCCACTTGAAAACTGGACAGTATCAGCCAGATATCAATTTCAATTTTGGCATAATTAATATTGATCGGTTCTCTCTGGAAGTATAGTAATTAAAAATATGGATCATCCACCTCCTGCCTCACAAGCATAAATTCCATCCCCGGTACCAAAAAAAAAAGGCTCAGTGACTCCTTTTTTTTTTTTTTTTTGTACTGGGGATCAAACTCAGGACTTCGCCCTTGCCAGGCAGGCACTGTGTCAATGAGTTACATGCCTGGCCCTCAGTGACTTCTTAATGTGATAGAAAATCTCGAGGCTAGCCTTAAGAATGACAGTGAACCTCCTCATTTGCTATGGGAAAAGGCTGCTATGACAGGTTTGCTCTAAAGTTAAATAAGGAACTGTGATATAGTTATCCATTATGATGTAATTTTACATCTGTCTAGAGGCAATTTCAACTCTAAGTCTCTGTTAAAATACAGATTGTAAAAAAGCTTATAACATTAGGTTTATTCTATGCATTTATGTCTTGGTCCATGGACAAGCCAATGATACATGGAAACAAAAAAAGCTACAAAAACTATGATGTTCCAAAACATTTCCTGGAAGTGTAAAAAGTAAGTTGAAAAGTAAAAGTGCTCCATACTCAACCAAACACTCGTGAAAGAAGTTTCCTTGGTGAAAGAACTCAAGAGTCTTTAATGTACCATTGTTACAGGAATCTTGTTAAATGAGTTTCCCCAACTCATTTAACTTGGTACCTCACTTCTTGCTATGAAGTTATTTTTCAGCTATCCACTGTCCATTTTTCTTACAGTGCTTCGATCAGGGGTCCTACACTAGCCTACCTCACCTACCTGACGGACAGGCTGAGGTGCCAAGTTAGGACAACTGCAAACTGGAATCTGAATAGGGAATACAGTATAAAGAGGAATAGATTGGGGCTCATTTATTCCAGCAATAGAGACATCCAGTCATAACATTCCTGCCCTGATTATCCCATTTTACTGCTTCTGTGCCCTGTGGAGTTGCCCTAACTCCCAATGACTTCCTAGCTGGCTATCTAGACAGGCCTCCCACCCTATATCCTTTTATTCAATTCCTTTTTGTTTAAATTGAGTGAAATAGTTTTCTGTTGCTTACAACCAAAGGACCCACACCATTTTTCCTTCTTCATTTCTTATAGCTTCTCTAGATTGAAATAGGGACAATGTCTTTTTAGTAACAACTGAATGCCCTAACCTGATAACATTGCCTACCACATTCTGACGGCTAAAATTTTTTTTTTAAGAAATTGTTGAACAAATAATTACTATTCCAAAGAACAGCTTTTAGGAAGCATTGTTTTCAAAAGCTATTTTCTTAAGGAGAAAGATCATATTTAATGGTACTCGAGATAGATAATATCTTAAATCTGTTGTAACAGAGTAAACTGGAAAATGTTTGAGATGAGGCCTTGGAATTTAATGGTGGTGTACTGAGGTTGTCCATGGTTTTAGTGCTGAGTGAGCTACTGTATAACCAAATAACCTTTTTCATTCTACAGGTTCAGGGCTTCTGTCCAACACTGAGGGGTTGGACCTTGTCATTTCTTAATTACCTTGAATTTGTTCCCAATAGTACCATAAAATATATTATCCTAAGGCCCTCGGGCCACTAGGAACAGAGGCAACTGGAATTTTACAAGTTAACTCCTTCAGAGAGAGGGAAGCCGAGGGCCATTACTCGGCTGTACACCACGCTAGGGTCACTACATCTGTTGGCACAGATTGCTCGCAGGCCCTGGCAAGGGAGTCTAGGGACGAGCAGATTGGGTTCTGTGGTGTCCGTCGCAGTAGGCGCCACAGCTGTAGCTACCGCCTGTGACTCAGCGGCGGGCAGCCAGGTGTCAAGAGAGCCGGAGTGGAGCTGGAGGAGGAGGGGGACTTCCGGGAGCGCGAGCGTGCACGAGGGCTCGGCGGGGGCGGGACGGGGAGCGCGCGCCGCGCAGCAGCGGAGGGGGCGAGGGGAGCGCGGCGCGCGGGCTAGCCCGGGCGGGAGGGGCGGGGCCGTTTCGGCGTCTGAACCCGCCCAGGGAGCCGTCTTGGTGCTTCTGGGGCTGACGCGACAGCCCAGACAGAGTGAGCCGGCCGTGCCACCTGCAGTGCTGGCTATTGCTTTTTATTTACTAGGGAACACCGTTTCCCGGCAGGAGAGGCCGGGAGCGTGCAGGCGGCGCGCGCGTGCGCGCGCGCGCGCACACACACACACACACACACACACACACACACACACGCACTCACTGACACAAACGCTAGCGCGCTTGGTCTCCACTACCACAGCGCAAGTCGGCAGAGCGAAGCTGCTGCAGTTTATCTTCACCCCGTCTTCGTGGGGCGAAGCAGAGCCATTGTGCATCGGGGAGAGCCCGGTGCCTGCGCTGCTGCCTCGGGTACAAAACCAAGCAGACCGCTCACCCCACCGGGTAAGCCAGACCCTTTCCTTGAAACCTGTTTGGGGTTGGTGCCTGCAGACCCGAGGGAGAGGATGGGAGGGTGCTGGTGTGCCAGACGGGTAGAAACCTGGAGTTGAAATTTTAGGAGCACGCATCCTCTACCAGCGTCGTCTAGTGGGAGCAGTTACAACTCGGGTTACTTGTCCGCCAACCCTGGAGTTGCTTCCTCCCTGTCTTTCCCCCAGCTCAGTGTGCACTATGTTCCTTGGTTGCCAAGGAGACCTGCTTAAACATCAGTCTTGGGACATCGATTAAAAGAACTGGTTTCTTAAATGATGCTGTTATGTGTTTTGATTTTTAAAATAAAATATACACGGAGGACCTCGTGGCAATTTGGCATTCGTTAATTTGCGTTTAGGCTAGTTTCATTCAACTTCAAGAAAACCCGTAATTGCACTATATGATATGCTTTAAAGAGGACTCATCAAATGAATTTTTCAACAGATTGTGCCTTGAATCATAAATTATCCTGTTCTGGTGATCTTATAAAGAATGGTGATTCTAATTTAAAACCCTTCTCCTCCTGTATTTCCAGTTCTGACTTGCAGTTGGCTTAGGGATGATTATCTTAACAATTAAAAGCAGATGATTTTATTGTGGCTCCCCCACACCAGGATGATTTTCAGTTGTAAATTGACCAGAACAAGAGTACGCATCTGTGAATTCCTAACAAGTTACCGTTCATGGTGTGCATCTATGCTAACATTTCTGTATCTACTGCCTTGTTACTAAATTATAATTCTTCCCACCTCTGCTCATTTCTGAGAATATTTTGTTTTCTTTCAAACCTCTTGTTGATTTTTTGAGCTATATCTATGTATTGATAGAGACAATGTACATATAAAATATGTGCAATGTCATAATACTCCATTCTAAGCTTTTAGAGCTCATATTAAAAATGTGGATTTTCTTCTGATGTACTGGATCCTTTACTAACACACTAATAGAGCCCTCAAGAAGATAGAGCCCTTATTTCACAGGATCCCCTAATACCTTGGCTGCCAATTTTGTTTTGAGGCCTTCATTTCCTAGTGGGTAAACTTGTAACCCAGCTCTTGAAGTCATCAGCAATCCAATAATTAATTACATTTTGCACTGATTTTATGCCTTCATCACAAATAGAAATGATTTAGTATAGATTCATTGTCGTTAAACAGTTCATTTTGTTTCTCTTTGATACCTCTTTTCATCTTTTCTACCTCTTGTTAAATAATGCAAAGGAAATAATATTTTAAATTTAGATTTTAAACTGTCATATGCGATATAATAATATGAGGAACAAGGAGGCTAAATAATAACTGAGGTGGGAAAAGGGGATTTATGCAACTCACAGAGTGCTGGGAGATGAATAACAATGATGAATGTTTTACATTATAGTTTACAAACCACTTTTTATTAATTTCTTTTTTAATCCTCATAATAACAATGAGGTCAAGGAATTATCCTTAATAAATATAAAACTTAGGGATCCAGAGCTAGTGTTGCGGAAGTGTTTTCTGGATCTGTACTTTTTGCCTTTAAAAATATGTGTCTGTATGTAAAATGTGTGCAGGGGTTTGACAAGTGCGATAAAGGGGCCGAGCAGGCCCGCTGAAGGGGCAGGGACAGTGGGCTGTGGACTGTAGACTCTGCAAAAGGCAAACCCTCAGAAGGAGGGTTTCCTACTCTATGGGAGCTGAGTGTTGCTGTCCAGCTCTAAAACCATGGCTTTTCAAGAAAAACTGAAGCTTTGAATTTTTTCATGTGAAATGTTCTTAATTTTAAAAATATGTCTGAGCCACATGTGGCCTGTGTGCGATCTCCTGGTTTGCAAACCATAGCAACTGCGGTGTCACCCAATTCTAAGCTATTATTTTCTAATAAAATACTAAAGAGTATCAATACATCCATTATTATAATGTTGATCAGGAATTTTCTGGTTTTAATATTAAAGTCTAATAAATGTTCTACATTGTTCTTCAGTAAACAGGTCCAAGTTTGTTTCTGAGGTTTCCTGCATCTCTTTGTTATACTTCAGAGAAAACAAAGCATGAAGTGCTCCAAAATAGGAATTTTAAATCTGGTGAAACCAAAGCATTTATAGTTTACTACCTTCTGACTTAAGTTTTTCTTGGCATAGAGTTAAGAGGTATAGAAAAGTTCAGTTGAACATAGTTGTCCCTTTATATCCACACGTTCTGTGAACTAATTGTAGATCAAAAGTATTTGGACTTGATCTTAGCCAAAGGCTGAGAACACTTGATTCCTAGATTATCTTTTTTAAGGGGAGATAGGACACAATGGCTACCTTTTATTTTCTGTATATAGCGTAAGGATATCCCACAGGGAAGACCAGAACAGAGATTCATTATAGAGTTAAACAGCCCATTGACTTTTTCTATGGCTATCTTGAATAAAAGAGCTCTTTTTCAGGCTTATAATCCCTGAAGAATATTATTCATCAGCCAACCAAAGCATAATAATGAAAAATCATATATGAAGAACTAGGTGGACATTGTCAGCTTATTCAGCTTCCTAAAACCTTGAAAAAGGATAAAGAAAGCAAACGTATTCCATATTTTGTATGAATCCTCAGTGCAGAAGAAGGACCAGTGGACAGAAGTTCTAAGATGGAAGATTTTGGCTCTCTGTAAGCAAAAACAGATTGCCTGAATAGAAAGATCTTAATTCATTGAATCTTCTAAGCATTTGGACTGGTTGGACTGCTTCCTGTGGGTGAGGTACACTATTCTACTGATGACAAGTGACCAGCAAATCTCGCAGATATTTTTCAGACCTAGCAGAAAAACTGCATTCACATAGCACAGATAAACAGCTGACTGGGAGCTATTGATCTATCCATCCATCTATCCATCCACACATATATGTTATTACTCATACTATTTTTTTCTATTTCATTGAGTTTGGTTTTTATATTTGTCAGTTATTTCTTTCTATTTTATTTTTCCTTTGTAGGCTTTAAAAATAATTTTATAGGCTATACAAATTTATAACATTTAAAAACTATATATTTGCCTGTGATTACAGATATATTACATAGCATAGGTTTAGATATGAGGTTTTCTTTTTGTTACTTTTTAAATAATTTCTAAGTTCAATGTTGATTTTCTTTCTGATTTGCAACCTATATCAAAGAATGTTTATTAATTTCTGAGTGATAAATGTCTTTCATTTTAAAAAGTATTTGAAAAAATGAGTCTGTATTAAATATGTACAGACTTTTTTCTGGTCATTATTCCATAAACAATATAGTATAACAATTATTACATGGCATTGACATCTTATGAGGCATTTTAAGTGATCTAGATGTAATTTAAAGTGTATAGTAGGATATGTATATACTATATGCAGCAATTATGCCATGTAGCATAAGGTATTTGAGCATCTGTGAATTTTGGTGTCTGTTGGGGTCCTGGAACCAGTCCTCCAAAGATGACTGAGGAATGACTGCACTTCATTGTAAGAAAAGGCAGAATAAAAGTTGGTTAGAAAAAGGAGCATCTTGAGCTGTTCAATGAATACCTATTATTAAGGCATTAAATAATTAGTTAGAACCCTCCTCAAAATACTTCAAATGGCAAAGGGACATTTAATTCTAGTACCCTGGCCTAGAAAATGCTATTTACTCCTTAAAATCATCTTGTAATGAAACAAATACCATTTGAGAAGCTGCCATGTTCTCATGTTTCTTGTGTTTCTTCAGAGATGTCAGTGGAAGCAGGGAGTCAGAAAAGAGTATTGTTTTATTTATGTTGTTTCTTTTGTGGATTCAGAGAGATGTAGTTTAAGAAGGGAAAAGCCAAAAGATGTGAACAGTGGCTTCCAATGGCTCTCTTATTCTAAAATCACCCTCTGGGAGGATGCTTTGGTAGTTAAAAGCATTTCAGTTTTCATTTCATGTGTACACCCTTAGTAAACAGCTAGGCAGGTGTTAGTTAATACTGTTGTAACAAGCAAGCCCTGGTACAGTGGAGATATTGGCTGTGCCTTTCAAGGATTCAGAACAAACATATCGCTTCTGGTGGTATCCTTTTTGAGCTCCTTCTCTATACTAGCTTGTTTCCATCAGTTTCTCACTGAGTTCACAATGTCCTTATAAAGTGGGTATCTTTTTTCCATTTTACAGATGAAGAATCCAATGTCATGTAAAGTTAAATTGGACGAATAAAATAAAACTGTAAGCATTAGCCTCTCTTTTTACTGCACACATCTTCTCTGCCTGTTACCTCATGGAGATTGTAGATGAGTACATAATGTGATTTTGAGGGAGTCATGTGTTCTACAACAAAAATATGATTTCACTGAAGCACAGACACGGAAGATAAGAAATATTCTGACTCTGGAGATCAGTTAAATCCTATGTAAGAGGCAGATTAATGCTGGGTTTGATGATTGGGTCTGATTATATTAAATGAAGATTCTTTTATCTATTACATGAAGATTCTTTTACCTATTGAAAGATGGGAGCCTCTGCCAGACAGTCAAGTTGGAGTTAAGAGGATAATGCTAGTGATAGCTGATATTGATGAGCTAATTATAGCTAAAGTGATGACGACAGCTATGGGAAAAAATATGATCTCCAAAGTGGAGTGCAGCAAGAAGATAGAACTGGGGTAGGTGAGAAAGAATAGAGGAAGACAGGTTGGTAAGAGAGACTAGGAAAAGGCTTGCAGACCTAGAGGAGAATCTGGAGAATGTAGTACTAATTCTTCTGAAAGATCTGAAGATAAGGACAAAGGACAAGCCATAGATCTGGTACACAGGAAATATAGTACCCATGAGCTATTATGGTGTATCTATATTTTTAACATCCAACAGCTGTCACATAATTTGCTTTCACAAAAGCACTTTTGTATGAGAAGAGACATACATAGTTATTTTATGTGAATTCAGTTGAAGTGGGAAAATATATGGATATTCAGAAAGAGGAATAGAAATTTTGGAAAATTAGATGATAAAAGATGTAATCATTTTCTTTTAGGAGAGCCACAGAGTTGGAGGCTTAGGGAGGCTCTTACAGATGGAAAAGCCACACTTTGTATCTGTGAGAGAAGTCAGGAAAAATGCGAACTATATGTAAGCTGTTTGAAAAACCATACTTTCTTGAGAGGGAAACCTTTGGCAAAAGGTAAATATGTGCTGTTGATCCTTGTAAGGTCAACATTTTTATTGGTTAGCTGAATGGAGGTGAAAGATAAATGATAAGCAAGTGAGAGTTAGACTTGGATTTAAGTGCTGTAATAGATCTGCAGTGACTGGGTAAGAAAGCTCCCTTTGAGAATGATGGCACAGAGTAACAGGATGAAATAAAATAGAAAATGTTAGTGCTGAAGTGTAGAACTAGGGACATTTGGTGTGATAGGAATTCACTTTAAAGTTGGAAGGATTTTCATTCCCAACAAGTAAAGAATAAGGCAGTATGGTGGTTTGCCCTTCACAGACACATTTGGTAACTAATAGAAAATATTATGAAAACTTGACTGGTGAGAGTAGAAATAGACTTGGCTACATCTCTGTTTTCCTCCATTCTCATTATTTCAGAATTTCTTCCAGTTTGCAGAGTTGATTTTTGGAATTTACTCTAGAATATCTTGTTTTCCCTCTTACCAAGACTTAATAGATGGAATTAATGTTGCCTTTTTCTTAGTCCTAATTAATGTATCTGATTGGGTCTTTTATTACCAGACCCATCTTGCCAAGATCTTTACCTAAGAAATGCTGAGTAGGAGGAAGTGCTCAACTTCAGATTTGATCTGTTCTTGCCCCGTTTCGTATGTACATTGCAGTGTGTTGATGCACTTAATTTAGCTTGGTTTAGACATATGGTACTATAAAGTTTTGTGAAAAAATTTTAAAGAATTATATATAAAAAGTAACAGTTTTGCAAACTTCACTTGGAGTTAGATTAGTTCCACATATGGCAAAAACACTGAAAGCTGTAAATTTGTCTAAAATAGCTTTTTTCCTTTGCAAGATTGAAATCACCAACCTGATAAGATGATTCTTAAATGAAGAAGGAAAATCTTTGGCAGTTTTTGTGGACTCTTGACAATGTTCTCCTACATATTTTTTGAAGCATAATATATTTATTTTCCATATCAGATAAGCCAGTTGCAGTTACTTACAAGCAGGGCTACTTTCCCTTCCCAACCCTGACAGTACGCCTAGTTTGACATACAGGGCATTGATGGAATAAGTAATTGCATCCTGCTGATTGCTTCAGTGGGAACAGGTTTGATGTTAATGGCACAGACAATAAAAGCAGTGGAGGAGGCATTTTGTAATTTTTTTATAACACAAATTTTGATTCTTCATGTTAAATCATTACTTAGAAGCCTTGTTATTTATGGTTTTTAGTTCTACAATTGAACGTGTACCAGAAGAATATAAGCCTTGGGACCTGGATATGAGCACTAAGTCTAGTACCTTTTGGCTCTGTGATTCACAGCCCAGTGACACTTCCCTTCCAGGTCTCATTTTCCACATCTGTGAATGGGAAATCTATTCCCTAAGATGGAGGGTGTCAGCCCATTTTCTGTTACTATAACTGAACACAACAGAGTCAGCAATTTATAAGAAATAGAGGTTTATTTAACTCATGATTCTTGAAGTTAGGAAGTCCAAGAACATGGTGCTGACACCTCATGAGGGTCTTCCTGCTGCCTACTAACATGATAGAGGGCATCACATGGCAAGACAGAGCAAAAGCTTACTAATTCCAGTCTCTCTCCCTTTACATATAAAGTGGATTAATGCAGTCATGGGGCTCCCACCTTCATGATCTCATCTCATCCTAATCATCACCCAAATGTACCACTTCCAAATATCAATAACATGATTTGGGAGATAATTCTAGGGAACACACCCAAACCCTAGCATAGCGCTACTCTAAGATTATGATATATCATAGAAACAACTGGCACAATGCCTGGTGCATAGTAAAAACTCAGCACTTACTAATTCCTTCCCTTCACCATGCCTCCTCCCCCTCATGTTTACCCTCCTCAAAGTGATGGTGGAATTCACTTATATATCATGCATATAAAATGTCTAAATCCTGACAGAGCCAGCCTTAAAGAGGAACTAGCCCCTTCATATTTGTTACAGAGCTTTGAGAGATGCAATGCCCTGCTTGGGTGGCCTCTCCCAGGAAAAGCGCTGCATATCTTGGGGCTAATGATGTCTTTCCTCTTTGACAAGCCTCTTTTCTGAAGCTCCTGGAGGTCTGGTCTGGCCATGGAGAAAAGAAGGGAACGTCTGTTTCCTTCTGCCCAGGCAGCTCTGAGGGTTCTGTTGTAGGATTTCTTTAGGGGTTCCCATGTGTAAAAATCTCAAAGCTATTCCTGTGCCCTCTGTGTAGTTAATAATAGCACCAAATACCTGGTGGGTACAGGCTTCCTAGCCTTTCTGCAAGGTCAGTTTTTACTTGTCTACATCTTTCTAGAAAACTAGGGGTTTCCCTTCATGTTGAATTATGTAAATTTTGTGAAAAGGTCAAAAGCTCACCAGGCTCAAAGAGAAAAGTCTTTATATTCTCTTTCAAGTCAGGATTATTCTCTTTCCAAAGAGAATACTTTCTAATTAAATATCTTTTCCCCCCTCTGTACCATTATCCCTCCTTTTCTCCCCCACCCCCTGCCCAGCAGTTCCTCTTTCTTGAAAGGGGCAGAGTAACTTTTCTGCATTTTAAATATCATTTGGATCTCTGATGAACTAGGAGTAAAAATGAGCTTAGCAGGTGTGTCTTGACTTATTTCAAGGTCACCTCCAATTATAGGTTGAGAGGTTCCCCAGACAACAGTGGGATCTAATAGCAGTTCATCACATTAGTGACTTTTATAATCGTGATAACAAAGAACATTTGTAGGAAGTTAGCCTGTGCAGTAAATTTTAGGAACCTATAGACCAAGCTAAGTTCTATTTTCATCATCCAGTGGATTACAAAGTATTTCCTTATAAACAAGACTATTTCTTGTGCTAAATGTGCTCTGCTTATCCCTGGTAGGTTGTAATTTCATAATTCATATGTAATTTTGGTGACACATTTATTAAGTAACATTACATCGCAAAAATAAGAAAGACACAGGATATTATTAATGATAAGAATGATTATTTGTCCAAGACAAAACATCTGTTACCGGTTTCTTTATTATATGACTCCAGAAAAAAATGTGGTAAAAATTTATATTAAAATTTATATATTAATTTTAAAATTTATATATATATGAAAAATTAAAAATTTATATATTAATTTTAGTGAGATATAAATTCAGGGATGAGAAATAAGGTAGTCAAGAAGATGGCAGTGCTAGGTCCTGTGTCTGCATTACATTCACAGACCAGTAAAATTACAAAAGCATATTGCTAAGAAAGAAGGCCTATCTCTAAATGTGGAGGTACTGGGTTTAATCTCAACCTCTATATAGGAGAGAGCTATGGTTATTATTTTGGAAATTTAGGTTCATAACTGAGGTAGATATCTGACTGGAATTGATTTATTTTGATAGAGTCTCTCTTTAACTTGCTTCCTCATTTACTCTGACATTCCCTGAAAGGAGACTTTTTAAAATAAAATGCTGTTCCTGTGATATGCAGTGGTGTAGATATAATCAAATAACCCTTTGGCTGCAAAAAAGATTCAGTAGTCTTTCCCATCCTAGTGTCCTTGAGCTGATATGGCTAATTTTTTTTTTTTTTGAGAATTCAAATCCTGAAAGATTATGAAATCAAGGGCTTGGTTTTGGGGGGTTTTTTTTTTGGTACCAGGGATTGAACTTGGGACCTTGTGCTTGTGAGGCAGGCTGTGGCACCACTGAGCTAAATCCTCAGCCCAAGGGCTTGGTTTTTTTTCTTCTATGAAAACATTAATTAACCTGCAATCTGATTCAATTTGGGCATAGCTTATCTTTTTTTTTTTAGCTTTGGGTCAAAGCTATTTATTCTTTCTTGGAGATATTTAATATCACCTACAGATAGGATTTCCTAATTAAATGTCATTTGAGAAACTCACGCACAGCTCTAAGGCCTTTCAACACAGAATTTAACACGGTACTTTACTGATGTTCTAATTTGGGAATCTCAGTGTCATCTGTAGATTTTGATGATAAATTTATCTTCACTGACCACCTACTCTTTCACAATGTTGTCAATTGTTAATTTTTATTTCATGTTGTCCTATTGCTTGTTGGTCAGCAAATGTCTGCAGTTAATTTGTTGGAGCTTTGAGGCTTCTAAGTGGTAGTGCCAGAGTAAGTTAGGCCTCTTCTTAAGGCAGTTCCCACTTATGTTGCTTGGGTCATGGGCATACTGAAAATCTCTCACTGCTGTTTTTGTGGAATAAGGGGAGATGGGCTGAACACAGTGAAGTGGATGGAAAGATCAAGGACAACTGAAGACAGATACCTTGATTGTTCACTGTGCTAGGAAGCTTGGAGTGTAAGTCTCCTTCTCTGTAAATTAGGATAACATGAATAATTTTACTATTCTCACACCATTGTTTATGAAGGTAAAATTATACATATTTAAAAAGGGCTCCTTGGGCCAGGGATTTACCTCAATGGTTCCGCTGCCTGCTTGGCAAGTACAAGGACCCAGTTCAATCCTGGGTACCAAAAAAAACAAAAAGAAAAAAAAAAGTGCTCCTTATATTAAAAGTGCTCCATCATGGTTTCTCATTGGCTTCCCTTGGACCTTAGTTTAAGAATCATATATTTACCAGTGTTCTGCAAATCAATCCTGTATAAAGGTTTGAACCCAGGCTGATCTTCAGAATGATCAGGAATTGTTTTTAAAATATAGTTTACTGCTAGGACTAGAGGTCCCATTTGACCCAGCTATTCCCCTACTGGGTATCTTCCTCAAAGAATTAAAAGAATCATACCACAGCGATGCATGTGCACCTATGTTTATAGCGGCATAGTTTGTAATAGCTAAGGTTTGGAAACAGCCCAAGTGCCCATCAACTGGAAACTGGATAAAGAAGATGTGGGTTTTTTTAATAAAATGGAGTACTACTCAGCCATAAAGAATAAGAAACTAAAAAAAAAAAAAACAAATGAGAAACTAGAGTCATTTATAGCTAAATGGATGCATATTGAGGCCATACTCTTAAGTGAAATAAATAGGACACACATGTGTAAATACCAAATAGTATCTCTAGTGTGAGAAACTGAAAGTGTAAATAAGGATGAAAATGATTAAAATGAATAATTGATAATTTGAAATAGGAAAAGGTCCAAAGGGGTAGGGGTGGCGGGAGGGGAAGGGGAAAGGGAAGAAAGGAAAGGAAAAATTACGATAAAGAAAAAAAAATGGAAACAAAGTCTATGTAAATAGGGAAGGGTGCACAGGTAATGGGGAAAAAATAAGAACCAAGATACATCATGTACAGGTACAAGGACCCAATGATAAATGTAAACGTATTGTATACCTAAAATGTACCAATTAATTAAAAAAAAAAAGTAAAAGAAAAAAATATATATAGTTTCCTGGATCCTCTGTAGTTACTGTTTTGGAATCTCCACTGATGCTGACCCATTTGTGCTTTTAAAAATCATCCTCAAGATATTCTGATAATACAGTAGATCTAACTTAGGAGCTGCTGTTTAAGAGTACAGTGACCTGCTCGCATTCTGCTTCTTGTTCCTACCTCCCAATGAGCAGTCATGCCACCTGGCTCTGGCCTCAACTTCCTAGTCCTTTATTCTTAACAACAAACAGCAAGTTAAGTCAGTTGAGGCTTCACAGCTCCCCAGATACCCAGTGGACATTTAAATATTTCAGGCAGCTCTATACTAACCAGGTGCCCTGTCTGAATAGAAGTCAAGATGTATGACTAATTTCTTCATTGCTGAAGCAGAGTTATGGTTTTCTGCTTATATTTGTGTACAGCTAAGCAGGTGGGTTGCTGCAGAGAGCATCCTTATAAATGTCATTAAATTGTCTGTGTCATAGATTGATTTTTTAAATGTACATTTCTGCATGACATCAAATCAGATGATTTTTATCTTCTACCTTTTTATACTTAGAGAATTGGTAGTGATTATATGGCAGTATGTAAGCCAGCTGGAGAATGTTATTTCTACTGTGGATGAAATCTGTTGAGTCATTGATTAACAGGTTGATAGTGAACTACTACAGAATTGTATGGATATGGATGGCAGGATTTTAGGAGCTGAGAGGCTCCAATTTCAAATTGTAAGTTAGTCCTTATTTTGGGGAAGATTCAAAATGTGCCTTTGGAATAATAGGCATTTTGAGGAGATATGTAATTTTTAGCAGTGGTATATAGATAAGAAAAAAACTCTTGCCTTTAGACTGCATGTGAAAATACAAATGAATTAGAGACATATACAAAAATGATCAAGTTTATGCATGTTGAGATATTTCTCTTTTTTTCATATTTAAATTCTCTTTATTTACTAAATACTATGCCTGAGAAAGAGCAGAAGTGCATGGGAGTGACTCTGAAGGGAGAGCAAAGCTATGGCCCAGCTTCCTGTTGTGGGGCTGGGTGTTGAGTATCAGGCTCCTTGGGAATCTGAGTGGATCCCAGAGGGGCCCCTGCTTTCAGCTTGTGGGGGTTGGGGAAACCTCAGCTCCTGTGGGAAGAGACTGAGGAATAGGCCATGGGGAATAGACCTTTGTCACTGGGAATGCTGGCTGAGGGTCAGGGAGATACCTGAGGGGCCAGGGAAGTACACATGCTTTGTCTTTGTTTCCTGGAGGAGGCAGAGGAGGAGCAGCAGGAGCTTTTGGGACCTGGGCCACTGGGGGCCTTAGAAACAATGGAGCTCTACCTGGAAGAAGGGCAGGAGGAATAAAGGCCTGTGCTGGGGCTTGGCTTTGGGCAGGCAGAGCTGAATGAGGCCCAGGTGAGAGGCTGTGGATGGGCTTCCTGGTCCTGTTGGAGTCTAAGCTGAGCTTACCGGTGGCTCCTCCCACAGTGTCTGAAGAGGGTGAACAGATCTCTTTGGAGATGTAGGATGACCCCTAGGGGAGGGACCCTGTGGGAGCGCTGTCTAGCAGATGCACACTTTGTGACACTGAGTGTGGCAGGATCTTTGCCCAAAAGGGGAGCTTTCAGCTCTGTTGCACTGAGGTGTTGTCTGGTGCAAGCATTGGCTCTTCTTAAATCCTGGAGCTCTCTCTCAGCTATGTGAGCTGCTATCCAGTTCTCATGGGCCTCCCTCTGCAGGGAGGTGAGCTGCCATTGGTAGAAATGGATGGTCCTCTCCCATTCCTCCTCTAATTCTTGGGCTCGCTTTCTGTCGATCTTCAGCTCTTCAGCAGCCTGGTCCATCTCCTGCAGTATGGACAGTTTCTGCTCTTGTTCTGCCCAGGATTTCGCCTGCACTCTCAGTTTCCTGTGGCAGCTCAGGACTATTTGTTGGTAAACTTGGGTCCTCACTGTGAGCTTTTGCTGAAGCTTCTGGCACTCCCTTTCCAGCTGTGTGTTTGCTGACTGCCAAGATGCTCACTGAGTCTGGAGATGTTGCAGAGACTCCGCCAGTTCTTCATCAGTTTTCTCAGCCTCCAGGAGTTGAGTGTGAAGTTGATTTCTTTGTTCTTCCATGGTGTTTAGGGAAGCCTTTAACTGAGCACTGTAGACCAGTTTCTCCAAAGCTCTTTTTGGCCAGTGACCTAAGCCAGGACCATTTTCCAGTTGACTCCTCATTTCCTGCTGCCAGTTCCCAGTGTGTGTGATGTCTTCTGGGTGCCCGGGAACCCAGCCTTTTGTGGTGATGAGCAGGTGCTCAGTCAGAGCCTTGATGAGTTTCCCTTTCTCCCAGAGCAGTTGTTCTGCTTGAGCCTGGGAGTCTTGGAGCGTGGCCATCTGTGAGGTGAGTTCACTCACCTTCTCTTTCCACCCTTGAGCTTCCTGGAAAAGCTGTGTCTGGTCTTTCTGGCGTTGGGCGTTTTCCCTCAGAGCATCTGTCATTGCTCCCTGCAGACATTCTTTGCTGATGTTCAACAATGCGACCTTGGTTTCAGCTACTTCCAATGTGAGTGAGTTGGATTCCTCTGTTAGGGACCAGATCCTTTTGGAAAGCTCTGCCAACCTGAATTGCTGGTATTGAAAACGTCGTGATTGCTCTTCTTTGAGCTCTTTGAAGAGAAACCTTATCTCCCCTTGAAGTTTGGCTCTGTCCCTGGCCACCTTCTTATAGGCTGCCTCCCAATGTTGTGCTTCCCTGGCCTCCTCTTCTAGGTGGGGGTCCTTGAGAGCTGCCTCTAAGGCTTTGTGTTCATATTGAACTTGGCTGAGTTTGTCCAAGAGTTGGCATTTTTCCCAAATTAGTCCTGCAAGCTGGAGACCAAGCTGTTTTTCTCCCCTCACTGCAAGCTGGCTTCGAATGGAGCAAAAAGGTCCTCCATGAAAGTATGAGAAGAGTCAAAAGACCCGCATTGGCTGGCCACTCCATGGCACAAGACCTGGGCAGTTGGCTCAGCCACTGAGTACTGGCCTAGAATGTTTAGGGTTTGGTCCAGAGCCTGGCAACAGGAGCGGCCCACTGCTGAGCCTGATGTGGGGGTGGAGTGAGGGGCACATGGGGTACAGGCCCTGGCAGGCATCACGGGCTCCTTTTCCCACTGCTGGGGGATCGTCAGGGCTGATATTGTGCTCTCTGTCCTGGAAAAGCACAGGTCCATGGACCTCCATGAGCCTTCAATTTGCCCTCTCCACCCCACCCCACCCCCTCCCTTTGGTTCCATCTAGGCTGGTGCTGTTGGAAGATGTGCCAAAATCATTTTTCAGACACTTTGGGTATGTGTATCAGTGTCTAAGAAATAAATCTTTCAAAGACACATAGCCTAAAATACTGCCAGACCAAGTATCTCTTCATAAGTCACTGAAATTATCTTGACAAAAAGGAAAAGTTGATCTCATTTCTTCTGCCATCATTAGACATTTTATTCTCAAATTTGTCTACATAAACACACCTTGATCTCAGGGCTGTGTCTTGGTTTTTAATATGCCAGACTTTCTTTTATCTGCTCCCGATCTCTCTTTTCTCTTTCCTTCTGTGGCTTGTTTTCTTTTTTCCATCCCCTAATTTTTTTTCTTTTGGTGTCTCATTCTGAGATGATATTCTCAATCTGTGTATCCTCCCTGAGGGATTTAGTCAACTCTCACATTTTTCAACCATCATTTCCTATCTCTCACATCTCTACCTCCATCCAAGGTCACCCCTAAACTCCAGCCCCACATATCTGGCTTCATGTTAAATACCTTCACTGAGGGCCTCAGACTCTGTATCCCAAACAGAATCCATCTTCCCCTCACCTCCTCTCTCCTCCTTTTTTTACTTCAAGTCTTTGCTATGGCCTTTGTATTTTTCCTCTTGTCTGGAATGTTCTTTCCATGCAGTTTGTCCTCACCTGGATAACTTTTCTCATTCGTGCAGGTTCATGTTAGTTGTTTTTTTTTGAGAAGCCGGTGTGATCTGCCCCTTCTCTAAGCTCCTGCATACCCTGCTCACCTCCCGTCACTGAATACCATAGTGTAATTTAATCCCTTGTCTCTCTACCATTAGACAGTGTGCTCTTTCAGAGCAAGACTACATGTAAGCACATTCAGCATTCTACCCTCAAGATTTAGCACAGTTCATGCCACATACTAGGAATTCAGTAAGAATGAAATTTTTTGGCCAGTTGCTTTTAGGTAACCAATGTGACTCCTTCTTTTCGTTTGAGAAGAAATGTACTTACTTAATGTCGAGTGATTTACAATTCTTTCTTTTTTTTTCTTTCTCCTATTTCTATTCCCTAACCCCATTCTTCCTCTATATTTGAAGGTTGTTGTATTGGGACTTATCTAAGTCAAAGGCTTAACTTGCTTATGTTGGTTGGCTTATTTTGAATAAATAACAAAAAAAGAGATAATGATCTCTTTTGTGTGTGTGTAAAACACTTCCCAGTTGTATGAAATATCATGAGACCAGAATCTTGAGTATGGTGTGAAACGAGAAGCCATCCTCACCAACCCACCAAACTCCCTCTGGAGAACTGCACAATTTTAGGGCTAGAAGTCACTTCAGCAGTAACTGACTCACGGCGTGCTTTGATCCATGGGTACCATGCCTGCAGATCTGTGTGGTCTCCTTGAGAGAGTCTGAGTTGAACTTTGAGACCTCATTTTTCACGTACATATCCTGTAAGGGTCAGCGTGGGCAGCAGCACTCTCAGCAGGGACACCGCAGAAAGGGTGAGCTTTGGGAGAACGAGATATTTCTTGATAACTTTAAGAAGAGTCATTTTGTGGAGTGTAAATTTATGAGATAAAAGTACCAATCCTACTTAGGTTTGTCTGCCTGTGGTACTTTAATTATTATTTCTATTGTGCTGTCTTCCCTGATACTGAGTTAGATTCAAACCAGTTTAATTCCTATTGCAAAAGAGTTTTTAATACTTAGCCATATTTTTCAGTTGAATAAAAAAATCTTTTGTTTTGAAGAATGATTGTGAATCTTCATTAACCATTCAGCTGATTTTGAAGCTGCAGTAAGTCTCATTAGGTGATTAGCATTTGACTAGTCTGCCAAAATCATCTTTTTTGGCCATCTGTGTCAAATTATAGGAAGTAATAGCCTTGGGCACAGCTGTTGTAATTTAGAAATGTGTATTTCTAACTCTTGTATTAATCCTAATGACTACATAAAGAAATTCGAAGGCCATATGTGCCGAATAAAGAAGAGAGAACCAAACACGCACACACATTTAGAATTGAGAAGAAGGAGAATCTGTATTTTACATCATAAAACAAGAGTATTATTTAAATCTATATGCAAGAAGATGATCTTTTCTGCCTTTATCTCTTCATAGTGGCTTTGCTCTGAGGAAAAATAAATCTCAAGAGAGATTGACCTTGAATATTGGTGGTACTTTATGATGCTTTCTGAGTTTTTCCTCTTGTTATAGGAGTTAGATTTCATTAACACTGTATATCCTAGTATTTGTTGAGATTTTTCTCAGTTTCACTGAGAACCACTCAGGGACAAGTAACTGCCTTTTGGTGCTGCTGCACTTTTTACTGGTGAACTTGGACCATCAGCAGGACCCTTCAGACAGGTTAAGCCTAATTTCAGTAGAAGTATAATTTAAAAGTTACGAGAAAATAAGCTATTCACCAGTCCTATAACTAGGGGTAAGGTTAAGAATCAACATGTTAAGTAGATATTTGTACATTTCCATGGTCACTCATTTCTCTAAAAATACTTTATGAATGTAATAGAAAGAAATCCTATAGCACAGGTGGTCTATAAAAGAAAGCCACTAAAATTGTTTGAAGTGATTTGAGCACGAATAACTTAGTACCAAAGTTCTTTATACGTGCTTTAAAATTGTTTATTTTCTTCCAAACCCGCCTCATCCAGAGCTTCCTCATCTTTAGTAGCTTTGCCCCAAAACCTTGGAATCATCTTTGGCTTTTTCTTCTCACAGTTTAAATTCAAGCATTCAGGAAAGTCTATTGGCTCTACTTTCAGGCTTTACACCCAGAATCTGACTATTTCTTACCACTTCTACTTCCATTCCTCCTGCAGTTAACATCACCTCTTGCTTAAATGGGAGCTCTATTTGCTTCCCTTCGACTTTTTTAAAAACAGTAACTAGAGTGATCTTTTCAAACTCTGAGTTAGGCTATGCTATTTCTTTACTCAGAACTTACTCTTGGGCTTCCAGCCCAAGAACCAGCACCCTCCGCACCATCTGTCCTCCTCTTATATCTTGTCTCCACCTTCTGCTCATTCCCTGCCCTGTCTATTCCTTCTCTTGCCCACTGGCCTCCTTTCTGCCCTAGAACCTGTGCATCCCAGTTCATAGTTCCCTCTCCCTGGAATACTGCTACTCTGGCCACCCCTTCTGCCTCACTTCCTTCAGGTCCTGGGCCTTGAGGTTCCCCTTCCCAGTGGCACCCATGTGATTACCCTATGTAAAATTGCAACCAACTCACCTCATCTATCTCTTCCCTTGCACTTCACCTTGCCCTGTATTTCTTTTCTTCACAGTTCCTAATCACTTTCAAAAACAGCTTTCTTTTTTCAGGGAAAATTTTATATGACATTAAAGTTCACACAATGTGAACTGCACAATGGAGGTGCGATTTGCATGAGTGACAATACTAATCCATACAGCTATATGGTTCGGGCAGTACTGTATTAAATTTGAGCTTTCTTTAAGTTGCTCACATGAAGAAATCAAGTAGAAATTATTGCATGTTCAATAATTTTTGGTAACTGTATAAAGTTGTGCAGCTATTACACAATCCAGCTTTAAAAGAACATTTCTGTCACTCTCAAAATTTCCCTTCTGCCCATTTTTATTTTTATTTTTTTGGTACCCAGGGATTGAACTTGGGACCTTGCGCTTGCAAGGCAGGTGGTGGAACCACTGAGCTAAAATCCCTAGCTCCCCCATTTGTGGTTATTACCCTTACATCCCCCTTGTCCTCTGCTCTGCTTATGTGCCTGTAGGTTTGCTTCTTCTCGCCACTTGAAGAGTTCTCTTGTTTGACTTTGTACTGTTAGTGCTCACCTAGCACAGTACTCTCAGCAAATGTGGGTTGAATTGATGTAGGAGCTGTTTATTTGTATAAAATTTATATCATACCACATTCCCTTGTTTTTAGATAACTACAGTGTTAGGAAGGGTGGACTTTCCCGTGGTCCTCTAGGTGAGTCTTACCATGGCCCCAGTGTTCCTGGGAGGGTGATCAGGCTCCTCACACCTTTTCTGTCTAGGAATGATCCTTTATTTTCCTCACTCTATGCTGCATGAGATCGTGATCATGGAGTTGAGGTTAACTCCTACCTCAGTATTCAGTCACCAGGGTCTGTCAGTGTCTCCTTTCTTCTGTCTCCCTTGTTCCCTTCTACTTTCTGTTCTCATGGCAGCACTTTGACTTCCTTACTGATCTCCGTTCCATTTTCCTTTCAGCTCTTCCAATGGACTGCTGTCAGTAGTCTGGACATGTGGCTTTCATCTTCCCACTCTCCTTTCTAGAAGCCACCACTGACTCTGGAAGACCCTTGCCTT
The DNA here is from genome assembly GCF_053883595.1 of Heterocephalus glaber. NCBI lineage: Eukaryota > Metazoa > Chordata > Mammalia > Rodentia > Bathyergidae > Heterocephalus > Heterocephalus glaber. The sequence continues at coordinate 10,431,382 of NW_028258327.1, read as the reverse complement.
ACTCTCAGAAAGCATTTTCCCATTGATCTTCTAATTTTTCCTTTTGTGAACCTTCTCCCTTTCTCACACTTAATAAATAAACATGCTTTCAGGAAATACTGTTTCTAGACAACTTTTAGTGTAAAGTTGTCTGATTCCTAAGCCCCTCTGTGTAGTAGTGAGTAGTTTTTTTTTTAACAGGAAGAACAAATGTGATATAATTATGTGGATCGAGCACAATAATGTACAACAAACAAACCCTTAAAATCTATAGGAGTTGACTGTCCAAAGAAATCTACTGATTTATCTGCCCTACACTCTGTGTTTTCTCAAGTTGAGTATTTTTGGAATGTAGGAGCTCTGAATTTGTTTTATGTTTACTAAAGGTTTACCCAGTCACCAGTGTACTGAAGGAAAGTGAGAGGACAATTCTTCAGTTGAGACTAAATATGTCTGGCCAAGCCATGCCTGCTTCAGGGCCCGACTTCAACTCTCTTTGGTCCATGGTTGTTCTCTGCCAGACGGTCTGGGGCCCCTGGCTAGCACTCAGTATTTATACTGGAGGAGGAGAGAACCCCACGATGGAAACCTCTTCTGGGCTCCTGTCTTCTCAGGTGTGTTTCATGTGCTGCAGATAACACATCCAGTCTGTCCTGTGCTGCCATTACTGCATTTGGCTGCTCTGTCTCTCTTTGATGACCAGTCATGATCAGGCTGTATTTGGGCTACACTGTACCTCTTCCACAGCCAGCAGGCTTTGGCTCCTTGTAGCTTCCTTCATGTTTTTCTTCCTTGCAGCAACAACTTTAGCAATGTGTATGAGTGGAATGCTTTTGGAGACAGCCCTAAAGTTAAATCCTGCTTCTTTCAGATACCATTGCTTGTTCTTGGGAAAATTACTTATTTGTTTGAATCCTTCTTCATGCTCTGTAGTATAATCATGCAGATCAAGTGCAATAACGTACATAAGCCTTGTTGTCCAGTTGTCCAGTGTCTGGAACAGAGTCACCACCTAGTAAGGTTTTGCTACTGATGTTTTTTGTTTTGGTTTTTGGTACTGGGGATCAAACTCGGGACCTTGCGCTTGCAAGGCAGGTGGTGGCACCACTGAGCTCAATCCCCGGCCATTTGCTACCAATGTTATAATTATTCCAAAGTAAGGCAACGGGGCCCAGGAAGCTAATGGTTACTCTGTATTCATGAGCAAGAGTATTCTTTTCTATTATTGGGTATGATATTAATCAAAATATCGGCAACCTTTTTTGACCACCATCTACATTTTCCAGAACACAATCTTTAATGCTAATGACAGCCATGACTTGTGGGCTGCATCCGGTCAGCCTGTGTGACCCCATGTGATCTCAGGATGAAAGGTAAAGAAGTATTTTGTGCTGTTGTTGCTTTGTATTAAATATGCTGCTGTTGGTGTTTTTGCTTATAGAAGCACTGCCAATTTTCTTATTAATATTATACTATTCGGTCAGGAATGCTCATTCAGCACATAGTCACTGGGCATCTGTTAAGTGGCAGGCACTATGCCAGGTGCTGATAATTCAGTGGCAAGGAAAACAATCAGGTTGTTGTCATCTTGGAGTTGACATGTAGTGATACAGACAGGCATTCATCAAATGAGCTCAAATAAGGACAAAATTACAATGGAAGTAAAAGCTAAGAAGTGGAGGTTTGTGGTATTAAGACAAGTGAAAAGCAGTAATGAGAAAGCCTTCCCTGAGCATGAGGCTGGGGGTCAGAAAGATGTGAGGAGACAAGGAGGTGAAAGGTGCAGAGGGTGGAGGTGCAGACCTTGATTCCAAGAACAGGGAGAAGCCCTTACAGCAGGATTGTAGTCAGAGAGTGCTGGAATCTGAAGGCTGGCAGTGGCTTCTGGTTGTAGGAGAGCACTAAGAAGTATAGCAGAACACTGGAGTCCATTGCTTGGTTCTAAAAAAGAGATTTGCTTAGTTGAGGTAGGTGGGGATGGAAAAGGGGAGAAGCTGATTATTTAAGGACTATTAGGATGTGAATTTTCATAGCTTGGTGATGGATTGAATATTGAATATCAAAGGTGAGGTTGAGAAAAACCTGATAACTGCAAACTGCGACATGTGTAGTGGTGCCATTCTATACAACTGCATGACGGAGGTTTCATTTGCATGAGTGGTAATGCTGATCTCTACAGCTATGTGTAGGGGAGTCCTGTATTAAATTTGAGCTTTCTTTAAGATGTTCACATGAAGAAATCAAACAGAAATTATTATATGTTTGAAGGTCATAAAAGACTCTGGGCCTCTGATACAAATTTGATTGGCATTAAAATTGCCCAAGGACAGAATAGACAATTAAATTGAATCTGAAGGAACTATAGTACTAGCATTGAATGATTAAGTAGAGAGGGATGAGCAAAAAGGAACAAGAAAATGTGTAGCTAGAGAGAAAGGAAAACCCATAGATGATGGGATCATAGAAGCCAACACAATAGTATGACTCAAGGAGAGAACATTTAGTGCTGTGGAACGCTGCCATTATCTCAAAATGACAATTGGATTGAATGGTAGTGAAGATAAGGCATACGCAGGTGACTCAGACACAAGGGACACCAGAAGCCCAGCCCTCCTTACTGTACTACCAAATAAATCCCAGAACCATGCTATGACCTGGCTTGAGCAACTCCAAGGAGGCAGAGCTTTCTGTGTGGTAGAACAGAAATTAAAATGAAATTTTCAGAAAACAGGTATGAGCCCTGTCTTGTACATCAGACTTTGTAGTAAGATTCAGACTTACTCTCTAAATGCGATATACATGTACTCATTCACTTAACGGTTTTACTGGATTCTTCATATGGAAGATAGGTGAGAGGTGCTCCTTGCTCTGAATATACTCACAACACAGCAGAGAGGAAAGATAATACAATAACATGTCTATAACTGTCATCTAAGCATAATGTAGGCACCACCAACACAGACACAAATTGTTGGAATTCAGAAAAGGGAAAGCTTAATAGATGATGTAGATGATGATGCATAATCAAAAATAGAAACGTGAAATGCACAATCAAAAATTGAGTACACTTTGGGGCAAAAAGCCTCCTGAGAACCTGAGATAGGACTAATTAACACCCTAGGATTTATTTTAGAGTGCCACTGATAGATCATTAGTCTTTCTTAGGTATCATTTCCCCCTTTGTACTTTTGTAAACAACTTTTCAAATATTTTTCAAAGGTTTTTTTTCACAACGTTGAAATTTCAAAAAATAAGTATTTCTGAAAATATTTTGAAAGGTACAGCTTTTATGATTCATATGTTCAAATAACTAAATTTAACCGAAGGATCAAAAAACTCTACTTTGGGTAGAAAATAAAATATGATTAAAAGGTATATTTTCTTCTTTCAACCTGGGTTGACACTAGTTTTGAAAATATTAACTTTGAGAAATAGTGCTGCCAAATAATTATTCTTCTATTTAGGAAGTAGTGAAACATGGATTTTGATACTTAATTTAGGAAATAATCATAATTCTTTCATTTTTTTCAAAGTGTATTGGTATCATTGGTATCTCCCTTAAGGATTAGCCATACTTAATCTGATTTATTATTTAAATAAGTTTCCTGAGTGACTTAGATGTATTATGGCAAATGAAAACTAGTTCTGAGAGAGGCATTAATTTTATTAAGCACAAAGAGGTTTTTCTTTGGGGGGGGTACCGGGAAGCGAACTTGGGACCTTGCACTCGCGAGGTGGGCGGTGGAACCACTGAGCTAAATCCCCGACCCCAAAGAGGTTTGATATATGTGCATAGGAATCTATATGCATATGTGTCTGTATGGGCAGACGGAATGTTGCGGCCAACTTTGTATAATCCTTGCAAGCTCTTTCCAGATAAGCAAGGCTGAGAGGGTGGATACCTTCTCAGGCTTCCCCTCTGGAACATCTGCTAGGTTCCTTGCTGTGCAGGGACCACTTGGGGTGGCGTCACATAGCTACTCTTTTTTTAAAAAATGTATCCTACACTGATCTTCCCCACCAAAGTAATGAGAGGACTTTAAGGACAGTTTGGATCACTCTTTTCTACTGAACTCTTAATTTGTTTGTGTTGTATATAGTTGGGATGGGGGTTGGGTGGGACAAGTGGTTGTCATATTCCTTTCTGAGAATGTAATAAATGGTCTAGGTCCTCATTCCTATGCACAATTCAGGTATGTACATGAGTTTGGAAAAAGAGCAGCACATGAGAGTGGAGATACATACACACAAGCATGTACACACACACACGCATGAAATCTGCTCACAGAGGCCAGGTTAGCGTCTTCTTCTCTTATCTGTGCTGGGCACCATGATCTGAGTTTCTCAAACCATGTTTATTCAAGTTTTCCCCAGCTGTACACCTGGTGGTGACTGCACAGTCACTGGAAGCTCAAGTTTCACTTGCAGCCCAAGGTCAGCTGGCCCGGTTTATTCTGGCCAACCTGATCTGGCATTGCCCCTGCACTGTGCTGTCCTTCTTACTGTTCTTCCCAGCTACATCTGCTGCCACGCAAATGCCTGATCCCCTGCATACTTACTCAGTTCCCTCTCAGTCCAAAATCTGTGTATCCAAGTTTTATTCAATACTCATTTCCTTTATGAATCCATTCCTGCTTAGCCTTATCATATGACATTTTTTCTCATCAACTATGTCCCCTTACTATGTAAAGTTGCCTTTTGTGTTCTCTAGTCAGCTCACGTGTGTTTCCTTAATTTGAAAGTATGTTAATGGTAGAAGCTATGTCTTAAATTGTTAGAACTTAAAAGGACCTTAGCATTGAGATCCTCAATTTTTATTTTATTCCATCTCAGCCAATCAGAAACAATGACTTGATGCAGCTGTGATGAGTGTGAGTGTGTGTGTGTGTTACATTAAGATTATTCCCTTGGAGTCATATTATAATCTTAAGAAGGAAGAGAAAGGGGGGAAAGCCTAGAGAGATTGAAAAAAAATGTTTTCCCAGGTGATTCTTTATAGGTAATATGTTTGACTGTCTCTTGCCCACATGTCTTGGTTAAAAATTAAACACTCAGTGCCAGAGATTTAGAGGAGGGATAATAGGCAAAAATGGAAAGAGAGGAATAAGATAGATTGTACATGTCCCTTGTATGCACACAAATGTACACTCTTGCCTATTTATAAACACAAATGCACACATGCATATATGCACATGCCTGTACAGACACATATGCATATAGATCCATATGCACATATATAATAACTCCATATACATACATACATACATATACCTACACATATACATACATATGCACATAAGCACTCTCATCCCCTATCCTGGGGTACAGGTTATGATGGGCTCATTTTCTCTTCCTCAGAATGGATTGTCTTATGGTAAATGCAGAGTCCATTTTCCTCTAGAAGCAGATCTTAAATAAGGACTGGGTGTCTTGGTGTCATTTACAAGGAATCAGTGTAGTTACATGATTTTTACTTATATTCAAGGGAGGAGAAGGATATTTACTATCCTACCAAGATCTCCTATACACACAGACTGATATTTGTTTTACCTCCTCCTGCTGACTCCTAATATTGGACAGTTTCACACTGGATATAAAGAACTCTCCTACAAACTGACTTAGTTGTATCCCTCCACTTTCTACAAGGGAAAGTAGAAGCCCAGAGATACAAACTGGCTTGCCTACGGAAACATTAGCAGAGTAGGACACAGGCCTCCTGAGATTTTGCCTTCACTGCTTTCTCTTCCTTGGTTTTATGGTCCCTACAGTGCCTTACATGAACATATTTCATAAGCCTCATTTCTTCTTTTGACAGTTAAATACTTTGAGTTTCCTGCCTTGTTCCCTTGCCATATGTACAGACACTTGCCCCAGCCATCTGGGGAAGAGAAAGTTGTATCTAGCAAGGGAATGAAAATGCAGATGCATTCTTTTTATAATTACTCAAAAGAAGATTGTTGGAGGTATGATTTATTTAGACTGCTCCTTCAGATCTAGATTCAAAAGCCATTCTCACTTACAGAAAATATTTTACTTTGTACACATCTCTCAGGACATTAATTCTCTCTCAATCTGTGGTCTAATTTTTCCAGCATGTGTCTCTGACTTTAGTAGCTCAGTGAAAACAAGTACACCACCAGCATTAATTTGACCCCCGGCTGTATTTTTTCCCTGTCAGTTCCTGTCCTCCAGGCTGTTGCTCACGGTAATATCAAAGATGGGAGCAGCTGGAATCAGATGCCTGTGATTATTAAGACAGTAATTACTGATCATGCCAACACCAGCAATATTAACTAGTGCTTAAATAATTGAAAATGTTACCTATGAGGCATGCATGAATTCAAGGTGTCAGAATAAAGGACATTTTCTAGAATAGCCTAGGCAATATAAAATATTTTTGCCCATATTTTATTCAGATATTCCAGCTAAAAAACGCTACTTGGGAATGTTGAAGTGCTTGGAGTATAGACAGTTTTTTTTTAAACTTCTTTACAAAATAGAATTATGTAATACATTCTTGAGAAATGTCATTTAGAGGGAATAAATTAATTTTCTTGGATTTCTCAAGTTACAAAGAGAACTTAATAATACTTATTTCTGTGGCCCTATCAGTCAGAGTAGTAGAGAGAATTTGATGATGCTACATATTAATATTGTACCACATAGTTTAGGATGAGCTTGCAATCTTGTAATTTCATTTATTCTTAATGGAAGTATTTTTGGGAGGTAGTTTTACTTCTGTCTTGAAATGATATGCCCAAGTTACATGATTAATATGTCAAAGTGTTGTTTTAGAACATAAAATCTATCCATGATTTTATGACATTTTACACATCTTTGAGGTGGCAAAAAACTCTGTAACATACCTTTGCTATATTGGGGAAAATATAGAATATCTCTTTACTTTGGTAGAATCTCCTAGATCCACTCTCATCAGAATAAACAATTATAGGAAGGAAATCTGCTTTTAGTGGATTTATACAACTTTCTTCATTATCATTATCAAAGGATGACAATCTTTTCTCTTAAATTTATAACAAAGAATATAACACTTCTTTGACAACACTTTTCACTCTACATGGTTAAAGTGTGTGACTTCTGCCCTATATTGGACAATTCCACTGTTCCTGTATTGAATTTGTAGATCTCTGATCTTGAGGTACTCTAAATATTTTTATTTTAATTTGATAAATATGCCCTTGAGAGAATGGATTCAACTTCCATGGCTTCAGTTTTATTTGCTGTTATGTTTTGTTTTTCACATGACCTCTTCATCCCAGCACATTGCTGTTTTAGTTCTTCCTGTTAGTTGTGGAAAGTGCATAATAGGGGTAATTATGACACTTTCCATTACTAATTATGACTCACCACGATGCCACATAACTCATAACTGTGGCTCCCTTTCAAAGAACTGGAAGCACATTCAACTCCCTTACAGCAGAAATCCCAGTAGGAACCCTAAGGTTGGGGCATGTCTAGAGAGCTTGTGGGGCAGGGCCTTTTAGAGATCACAGACCTTGTGGTAAGAATACAGGCTTACAGGCTTAGTTTTACTCCAGGGGCCAATGTCAGAGCCAAAGCTTAATTTCAAGTGCAGTACACTATCTGCTACCCAGCTTGTCCCTTGGCACAAGTACACTGTGACTCAATTCTAAGGCCTAGAAAGAGGGGATTGCTTTAAAAAGCACAAAGTTTTTTTTTTTTTTAAATGCATTGTTTAACCAAAGCTTCTATTGGTTCCTGAGTGCATAGTGACATTGGTGACTTGGACAGCACTGACAATTAGAATTTTGATTGCTATAGGAAAAGTTATTTTTGGGCAGTGTCTCCTTCAGAGAAACTTTGTGGCTTCTTTCTTTACTGGCACTGTCAATGCTATCTGCATGAGTCTGGACACTTTCATGTACACAGTGCAGATTCAGCAGCAGGCATTGCTGCATGGAGTAAATAAGTGAGGATGGGGGCTTAGAGGGTCCATGAGACAAATCCAACTGAGGACTGGGTCTTCCCTGAGTAGTGAAAGCTTATGCAGTTAGGAGAGCAAGACTCAAGGATAGACAAAGAATGTTTTATAAGTTTCTGGCATCTTAGTTTTACTTAAGTGGTCTGGGAAATAAGAGTTTACACCAATGATAAGATGTGATTTATCTTGTTTTGTTAAAAAAGTTTATTTTTCCAGAAATGTTTCAACAAATTTAGTAAAATTTAAGACATTAAAATATGAATTTATTTAGGCAAAATATTTTTTAAATTTTGTTTTAAGTGATATACATCATTTTAACCAATCTAACCATCGTGAGTGATATTTATTTACTTTATTTTTAGTTTCTGGTAAAAATTATCATGGTTATTTTTTACATGATCCTTCATTCAGTTCCCATTTACCTTGGTCAGTTTTTTCAAAGTACTTATCATCTCCTAGCACACCATTTGCTTTATAATTTTCCATTTTTATTGCTAATCTCTCTTCCTATTTAGGAAATAAGCCCTGTAGTGCAGGCATTTGTCTGTTCCATTCACCAGTGTGCCCCTAAATCAAAGAAGACTGCCTGATCTACTGGCCATGTAATAAATACTTAATGATTCTTAAATTTGCCACTTCATTGCCTATGAACTTGGAATTGTTAGAACTGCTTGGGGTGGAATAAAGAGGAATGGGGGCTGGAGAATTCTTTTATGTTATTGATAATTAGGCAGATTCAAGTTGGGGAGAGAGAAAGATAGTGGCAGACCACTTCTGAATTGCAGCTTTCATCTTATATTTTGCCCTTCCTTGAAACCTTACTCTCACTGTACACTGAGGTACTTTCTAATGAGATAACAGTCTTGTGTCTTCCCTCTTTCCCTGTCCCATTCTTCTGGATGAACAGATTCTTTCATACCCTGGTAATTTAAGGGGGAAAAAAAGTCAGAGTTAACACCTGAGAAATGACTGGTAAGTAGAAAAGAGAGGGAATGCTATAAGGTGAAAAATGATATGGCTTAGATCTAAAATGGCCCCCAAAAGTCTCACTTTCCAAGGTGGAGCCTGATCAGAAGGGACAGGTCACAGGGCTGTGACTTGGAGAGATGTATTCTCATTCCTGGCTCCTTTCCCCCTCCCTGCTTCCTGGCTATCAGCAGCTTTCCATTCTGAGCCATTCTGCCATGTCATTTCTGCCTCGGATCCAACTGGCAATGGACTGAATCCACCGAAACTGTGAGCCAATATAAACCTCTCTTTCTTTAAATTGCAGGTGTTGGGTATTTTGTCTAATGATGGGAAAATGACAACAACAAATACTAATGAAAAGTGATAGTATTCACTCCTGTGTGGTTACTATGAGTGGGAATGCATTTAATGCTGAAATTTCTTAGAGTCATAAAATAAGCCTGAGTAATTACTTCATTTAAAGCACTTCTGAATTGTAAAAGAAATATAATTGGGAAGTCAGTAGATTGAGATGGCTCCAGTGTCTTGGGTTCCTATGCAAGCAAACTGAAGTCCAATGTAGACAGTAAAATGAAACTTAAATTTATTAATCAGAAACTGCTAAATAACTTCTAACTAGGTACATTCCTTCAGATCATACCCACATAAAGAAAATGACTATCTGTAGCCAATTAAGTAATTATTTTTTGGTACCAGGGATTGAACTCTGGACCTTACACTTTCAGGGCAGATGGTGGAACCACTGAGCTAAATCCCCAGCCCCAAGTAATTTTTTAAACTTTGCATCTGTGTGTTTAGTCTATAAAAGCTTGTTGGTCATGCTGTAGAATTGAGCTCTTTGAACCTCTCTGGTTCTGAATGCTGCCTGGTTCACGGATCATTCTGTGCCCAGATAAACTCTGTTACATTTTATTTGCCTAGAATTTTCCTTTTTAACATAAATAAACCAAAAAAGAAATGTTCATGAACAATTCATGTCTTTATATTAGGACCAGAAAGAATCTGTCTTGAGGATTCTTATGGAAAGGATATTTCATAATGAATGTCATGAGTAGTGCCTTCTAAACATCTCTACAAGACGATCACTTACTTTTCAGAGGCATTAATTGATGTTATACCTCAGTATATAGATTGATGGTAATTCAGGAGTACAGATGGGGAGATAAGATAGGGTCAAGGTACATGGCTTTTTTTTACTCCGGCATAATACAATGATAGCTAACCATCCAAGGATGTTATGCTCTGCATTGTTCTTAGTATTTTGCATATATAGACTCATTAAGCCCTTATAATTATGCTGTTAAGTGGGTATTGCTATTAGCCTTATTTTATAGAATGAGGAAACTGGAGAAGAGGGTATACTAGTCTAAAGTTATGTTACCAGTGGGTTATGATTTGAAACTATATAGTTTGATATAAAAACTGGCATTTTTAGCCTGTTATTGGAGGCATTTCTTCAATTCAAGGTTAGATTTTAGAAGATCCAGAAGAAAAGTGGATATTAAAATTTTTCAGAGGGCCTTCTGAACTGCTGTCCCACTTCACCTGGTCCAAAGGAAGAGGCATCCCGGCCACCAACCCTCCTGCTGCTCACAGCCCAGAGGAAGGGGCTTCCAGGCTGTCATCCATCCTGCCACTCCCGGCCCAGAAGTAGGGGCTTCTGAGCTGCCATCCCACTGCTCCTGGTCCAGAGGAAGGGGCTTCCCGGACACCATCCCTCCCACTGCTACCAGCCCAGAGGAAAGGACTTTTGGGCTGCCTTCTGTCCCACAGCTCCTGGCCCAGAGGAAGGGGCTTCCGGGCCACCATCCCTACCAGTGCTCCCCGGCCCTACCCCACCTCTCCCAGCTCAGAGGAGGTGAGCCAGGCAGACAACAACAGCACCTGCCTGCTACCCCAGTCGAAATGAGAAAACATGTAAATAAGTCTGAAGACCAGACTTTCAGATCACCTACAGCAACCGCAAAGGGAAATGAGATGGAACACTCTCATACTCAACCACCTGGACCCACTGAACTGGCAACAAAAGGGGATCTGGAAAAAAATGAAATCAGAACTACTCAGATAACAGGAGAAATTGTGCTCCTAGTGCAAGACATGATTAATAAATCTAGAGAGGAGCTGAAGAACATGATGGAATCCTGACATAGGAAACAAATGGAATCCATAAAACAGATGCAAATAGATTTCCAGGACATGAAAAACTCCATTGAAAGTCTACACAGCAGAATGAGCCAATGTGAGGACAGAATTTCAGATACAGAAGATAAGATTGCAATTAATGACCAGGAAAAGAAAAATTGCTTCAAAATTATAAGGGAACATGAGAAATCAATCCAGCAGCTGCTAGATGATGCAAAGAAGAATAACATAAGACTGATTGGGCTCAATGAAGAAACAGGAGAGAGTGCAGATGACATAAAAAAAACTCTTCACAGAAGTAATGGCAGAAAACTTCCCAAGCAGGGGAAGAGAACTTGACCTACACATAAGTGAGGCACATAGGACTCCAAATACCCTTGATCAAAAAAAATTTACACATAGGCGTGTAATTGTTAAGATTCCAGAAACTCAACAGAAGAACAAAGTTCTCCAAGCAGTCAGAGAAAAGAAACAAATCACATACAAAGGAAAGCCATCAGAATCACAGCAGACTTCTCAACACAAACCATCAAAGCAAGAAGAGCTTGGAGTGACATATTCCAAGCCCTAAAGGAAAACAGCCTCCAACCCAGATTGATGTACCCTGCAAAACTATCTTTCAAAATGGATGGAGAAATAAGATACTTTCATGACAAAGAGCACCTTAAGAACTTCATGAATACCAAACCAGCACTCCAAAAAATTTTACACAATATCCTAGGAACAGGCATTGAGGATCACAACCCCAGGAAGCAAAGCAGAACGAACCCATCTGGCACGACAAGAAATTAAATGTAAAGGGGGAGAATCCAACAAAAAGAAAAAGTCATGGCAATGATGAGTCAATACGTTTCAGTTATAACCATCAACATTAATGGTCTCAATTCACCAATCAAAAGAAATAGACTGGCAGAATGGGTCAAGAAGCAAAATCCAACAATATGCTGTATACAAGAAACACACTCAATTCAAAATGAAACTCATAGACTGAAAGCTAAAGGGTGGAAAACAATGCTCCGTTCGACAGGAACCCCAAAAAAAGCAGGAGTAGCTATCCTCTTGGCAGATCAAGTAGATTTCAAACCAACACTGATTAAGAGAGATGAAGAAGGACACTACATCATTGTAAGGGGAACAATCCAAGAGGAAGAGATGACAATCATAAATATCTATGCACCAAACACTAGTACACCCAACTACATTAAACAAATACTAACAGACATGAAAAGTCATATGCACTAATACAATTGTAGTGGGGGACCTCAACACCCCACTGTCACAAATAGATAAATCAACTAGACTAAAAATAAGTAATGAAATACTACAACTCAATCGAACTCTTGAACAAAAGAACTTAACAGATGTTTAAAGAGTCTTCCACCCCACAAAATCAGAATACACATTCTTCTCAGCTGCACATGGGTCATTCTCCAAAATAGACCACATACTCACACACAGAACATGTTTAAGTAAGTGCAAAGGAATTGAAGTTATCCCCTGTATATTATCAGACCATAGTGCAATGAAATTAGAGATCCATAGCAAAAGAAACTGGAAAAATTTCATAAACACGTGGAAATTGAACAACACACTTGTGCATAACCAATGGGTCACAGAGGAAATTAAAGAAGAAATCAGACAGTTCCTTCAATTAAATGACAATGACAATACAACATATTGGAATCTATGGGACCCAATGAAAGCAGTCTCACGAGGGAAATTCATAGCAGTGAATCCGCATATGAGGAAAACAGAACGAGCCCAATTAAACAACCTGATGCTGAACCTCAAGCTTCTAGAAAAAGAAGAGCAGGACAACCCCAAAGCTCATACAAGGGAGGAAATTATAAAGATCAGAGGAGAAATCAATGCAATGGAGACTAAGAGAATGATACAACAAATCAATGAAGCCAAGAGTTGGTTCTTCGAAAGAATCAACAAAATTGACAAACTGTTAGCCAACCTTATCAGAAAAAGGAAAGAAAAGGCCCAAATCCATGCAATTAGGAATGAAAAGGGTGAAATTACAACAGGCCCAGCAGAAATCCAGAGGATCATCAATACCTACTTCCAGAACCTATATGCCAATAAGATGGAAAACACAGAAGAAATGGACAGAGTTCTAGATACATATGAATTGCCAAAGTTGAACAAAGAAGACCTCAAAATTCTAAACAACCCAATATCAACCAATGAAATTGAACACGTAATTAAAAACTTATCAACTAAGAAAAGCCCAGGCCCTGATGGCTTCACTGCTGAATTCTACAAGACATTTAGAGAGGAACTGCTGCCGCTACTGTTTAAACTCTTCAATGAAATTGAAAGAGAAGCAATACTCCCAAATTCATTCCTGGAAGCAAGCATCACCTTGATCCCCAAAGCAGAGAAAGACCCAACTGAAAAGGAGAACTATAGGCCAGTCTCACTAATGAACATAGATGCAAAAATCCTTAATAAGATACTGGCAAATAGAATGCAGAAGATCATCAAGAAGATCATACACCCTGATCAAGTGGGATTCATCCCAGGGATGCAGGGATGATTCAACATACACAAATCAATCAATGTAATACACTATATCAATAGATCCAAGGACAAAAACCATATGATTACCTCCATAGACACAGAAAAAGCATTTGACAAAATCCAACATGCATTTATGATAAAAACCCTACAAAAAATTGGAATAGATGGTCTCTACCTCAAACTGATAAAAGCCATCTGTGAAAAACCAATGGCCAATATCATACTAAATGGTCAAAAACTGAAATCCTTCACACTAAAATCAGGAACAAGACAAGGATGTCCACTATCACCATTCTTGTTCAGTATAGTTTTGAAAACATTAGCCACGGCATTTAGACAAGAGAAAGAAATGAAAGGAATAAAGATAGGAAATGAAGAAGTCAAATTGTCATTGTTTGCAGATGACATGATACTGTACATAGAAGACCCCAAGAACTCCACCAAAAGTCTTCTAGACTTAATAACCAAATTCAGTCAAGTAGGTGGATACAAGGTCAACACACAAAAATCAATAGCTTTCCTCTACACCAATGACAGACTCACTGAGAGAGAAATAGGGCAAATAATTCCTTTCACAATAGCATCCAAAAACTGGAATACCTAGGAATCAACTTAACAAAAGAAATCAAAGACCTCATCTCTGAAAACTATAGCACTCTGAAAAGAGAGATTGAAGATGATATCAGAAAATGGACAGACATCCCCTGCTCCTGGGTAGGAAGGATTAATATAGTGAAAATGGCCATACTTCCAAAACTGCTATATAGATTCAATGCAATTCCAATTGAGATCCCAGCAGCATACTTCATGGGCCTTGAGAAAACAATCCAGAAATTCATCTGGAACAAGAAGAGACCCAGAATAGCAAAAGCAATTCTAGGTAACAGAGACATGGCAGGGGGTATCACAATCCCCAACCTGCAACGATACTACAAAGCTACTGTCATAAAAACAGCATGGTACTGTCAAAGAAACAGACCTGAGGAGCAGTGGAACAGATTAGAAGATGCAGAAACAATGCCAGACACACTCAACCATCTCATCTTCGATAAAAGAGCCAAATACCCTCACTGGAGGAAAGATAGCCTCTTTAATAAATGGTGCTGGAAAAATTGGGCTTCAACTTGCCAAAGATTAAAACTAGACCTATATCTCTCACCATGCACTCAACTAAAATCGAAATGGATTAAAGATCTAAATATTAAAATAGAAACTCTGAACCAGTTGGAACAGAGATTAGGTAGAACTCTTGAAGACATCAGTGTAGGAAAAGATTTTATGAACAAAACCTCAGTTGCTCATCAACTAGCACAAACAATCAACAAATGGGATCTCTTCTTATTAAAAAGCTTCTGCACAGCAAGAGAAACCACCAGCAGTGTGAAGAGACAACCCACAATGTGGGAAAAAAATCTTCTCCTGCTTTTCCTCAGACAAAAGTCTACTATCTCAAATCTAGAAAGAACTTAAAAAGATCAGACCTCCCAAATTTAAAGACCCAATCCAAAAATGGGCATCTGAAATGAACAGACATTTCTCACACAAAGAAGTAGAAATAGCAAATAAATACATGAAAAAATGTTCAACATCACTGGTCATTCAAGAGATGCAAATGAAAACAAGGCTGAGATTCCACCTCACTCCAGAAAGAATGGCTGCTATCATGAAATCAACCAATAACAAATGCTGTCAGAGCTGTGGGGAAAGAGGAACCCTGCTCCACTGCTGGTGGGAGTGTAGACTGGTGCAAGCACTGTGGAAATCAGTATGGAGATACCTCAAAGAACTAGGACTGGAAGTCCCATTGACCCTGCTATTCCACTGCTGGGGATCTTCCCCAAAGAATTAAAAGAATCATACCACATTGATATATGTGCACCCATGTTCATAGCAGCACAGTTTGTAATAGCTAAAACTTGGAAACAGCCCAAATGCCCATCAACTGGAGACTGGATAAAGAAAATGTGGTTTTTTTATAAAATGGAGTACTACTCAGCCATAAAAAATGAGAAATTAGAGACATTTATAGCTAAGTGGATACACATTGAGGCAATACTCTTAAGTGAAATAAATAGGACACACGTGTAAATACCGAATAGTTTCTCTGGTGTGAGAAACTGAAAGTGTAAATAAGGACTAAATGTATAATAGGTAATGTGAAATAGGAAGAAAAGGGGCAAAGGGGAAGGAAGTGGGAGGGCTGGGGAAAGGATAGAAGGGAATGGGATTAATATGAGAAAATGGAAAAATAGGAACAAAATCTTTGTAAATAGGGAGGACTGGAGGCGTTGAAGGGAGGGCTGGGCAAGGGTGAAAAATAAGAATCAAGAGAGACTATGTAAAGGTGCAAATTTCCAATGATGAATGTCATTATATTGTATACCTAAAGTGTACCAATGATTAGAATGAATAATTGATAATCCAAAATAGGAAGAAAAGGTCCAAAGGGGTAGGGGTAGTGGGAGGGGCAGGGGAAAGGAAAGAAGGGAAAGGAAAAATGACGAGAAATGGAAAAAATGGAAATAAAGACTGTAAATAGAGAAGGATGGAGGGGGTGAAGGGAGCGCTAGGAATGGGGAAAAAATGAGAACCAAGATGCATTATGTAAGGGTATAATTCCCAATGAGAAATGTAATTGTGTTGTATACCTACAATGTACAATAAAAGAATTTAACAAAAAAATTTTTTTTCAGAAAGTTATCTGTTGTTGATGTCATCTGGAAAATTATTGAGTAAATTATGAAAGCAATTCTGCTTTCTGAGAAAAATCCATCATCATAGATGCTGGAGACAGTTTTGTGTGCGATTAAGAGTGTGAACTTATCAAACTTTCCTGCCTCAGTTTCAGTTTCATACTGGCTCTACTGCTTACTAGCTTGGTGATCTTGGGAAACTTACTTGACATTGTGCCTCAAACTTAAGGTTGAGTTCATATCCTGTGCTTGGTAGATTACCACAGTTGGTATTTCTAGGAATTTCTCCAGAGGGACCAAAGATTTTATTGTTTTTAATAGCATGTGGATAACAATATTCAGCCCAGAAATTTGATAATTCTTGAAGCGTACAGAAAGAATTTTTTATGTAGGAATGTTCCTTATTGTTGGCCAGGCTGTTTTTCTGTAATATGCAGTTATTGAAGCCATAGCATATATTTTGAGCATGTTCTTCATGAAATAAACATGGTTTTGTTTTCACTAGAAATATCTAGCAGTTTTATGTGTAGGATAACACAAAAGGTAATATCTTGATTAGGGAATACATTTTTTTTGAAGCCAATATTACATGATTTTATGCATTGGGAAAATTAGGATTGATGAAGGAAGGATTCTACTTCAGTAATTGTGAAATATCACATATGATAGATTTGACAGTCTTTTTCCCCTCAAACTCCCCCCCACACACTATTCTGTGAGATTCATCCTCCCCCATGTCAAGTTCACCCAAGCCTAGTGACACAGCCAAGAGAACAGACTCCACTCTCCTCCTCCTCTTCTTCTGACTCATGCCAAAATGTCATGTGGCAATTCAAAACATTTCTCAAATCACAAAACATAATGTGGAAAACTTTCTTGCTTCTGATTTTGGACTATTCTTTAGTACCTTGACATTTGCATAAGTGTGGTTTTAGATTAACTTGATCTCTCCAGAGGCTTTCTTTGACCACTCAGACTAAATGCCCATTGATTTACCCACATCACATAATCTGTTTTGTTCATGGTAGTACCCATTATTAGTCAGTGTTTTTGTATTTGTTGGTTTGCTAATTCTTCCCTCTAGAATGTAAGTCTTATGAGAGTAGGAACATTGTTGTGTTTTAAACCATGTCTCAGGGTGGCACATAATAGGAATTAATGAATATTTTTGAAAGAATGAATATGCCTCATATCATTGGGCATTTCCTTTCATTTGAACCGGGTCATCATAGCTCCAGCTCTCATATTCCCCAATTAGTCAGCCTTCTGTTTGTACAATTCTCTCTGCCATCCTTCACATCTGTTCACACTTGTCATTGCTCATTTACCCAGATTCATTTTCTCTGGATCTATTTTTTTTGGGGGGGTACTGGGGATCGAACTCGGGACCTTGCATTTGCAAAGCAGGCGGCAGAACCGCTGAGCTAAATCCCTGGCCCTCTCTGGGTCTATTTCTATTATTGCCACCTCCTATAACACCATTTGGCAATGTCATTTTAATTTTCTTTAGTTATTAATGTTTTTTCCTTGCCTAAATCATAGCAGGGGAGCACAAATTTTTAATCGCATTTCATTTAATTTTGTGAAATAATGTCTTAAAAGTTCCCTGGTGAGATTTTTAATTTTGTATTGTTTTTCACTATTCACAGTGTAATTTGCACTGTCATTCAGAAAGCACAGCATTCTTTTCTTCTTACCTTTGAATATTTCTCAAAGATACTTAATAGGATTACTTAAAACTAAGGACAAAGAAACTCATTATACAAATGGTTTGCCACTGATTTTTAGATATAAATATATTGACCTTAAAATTTGTTGTTTACATCAAGATTCTTTGTTACCTTTGGTCACTGTGAAATTATGACTTTGGCATTTAAGTGCTCATTATATTTTCAAAAAGTACCTCATCTTGCTGTTCAGTTATTCTGTAAAAAGCAACACAATATAATATTATCTTAAAACTGATGATTTTTGTCAAAGGCAAGGTTTTAAAGAGATGTTAATTTCAAAATGAAAATTAAATTTGTATTTCCTTTTAGTATTGCTATCCTGAAGTGTTAGGATTATGTGAATATGCTGTGTAAGATTTACAAGCGCCCTTTTATTGACAAAATAAAGTGTATTTGGAGGTGTATGGGACTTCTGCATTTGTGGTAAAAATGTGATTAACTTTCTATAAAAGAACAATTTATAAACAATAGGCTTTTTAGTAAGTCTTCTAGGAACCAAGCTCATTTTAGCACAAAGCTGAGTGGGACTTGGTCCCTGCTCCTATAATTCATAGTTACAATGTCAGTTAATGTGTAGTAGAAGAAACTCAACCTCATGCCCACGTCCTTTCTTCTAACTTACATCTTTTTATTAAAAAGAAAATGATAGCTTTTATCAGTTGTCATGTTGAAAAAGCCAGACACTTTGCTTTACAAAGTCATTTTAATATTACTCCTTCACATGCACTCCTGGAATATGGTGAATGCTATTTAAATGTTGAATGAATGAGTGAGTGAGCAGTAAATTCTGTTATTTCAGCCAAGTTAGATCAGTGTTTATGGCAAACTAAATACGGTGTCTGAAAGAATTAGTATGTTTATTACATGAAGTATAAAGTAAGAAATTGAATTGTATTGTCCTCTACACTGCAGACATTGGATATGAGTAACATCTCTAAGATGAAAGTGAGACAGAGAAAAAGAAGAGAAAGAAATTCATTTTGGCCTAGATCAAGGATTGGTCAATTTTTCCAGTGAAGAGCTAATTAGCAAATATGTTAAGCTTTGTTGCCAGATGTTCTATGTGCAACTGCTCAAGTCTATGATGGTGTGAAGGCAGTCATAGATAGATAGTACCTGAACAATTCAGTTTGTGTTGCAATAAAAATTCATTTACCAGAATAGTCAGTGGGCTGGATTTTGCCTGTGTACTCTTTATTAAGCTAGATAAAGAATTGATCTCTAAATCTTAAATTTCTCAGTCACCCCCTCACTATACACAGTTGTAGATGTATTTCTAGTAAACTACAGTGCTTATGCAAAAGTCTTCAGAAGTGTGGGAGTCTGTATTTAATCTCCAGCACCATACACACACAAATAAATACATGTATCAGAAGGTGATATGTGCTTTGGATCGTCTCATTTAATAGTATATCTCATAAATTACATTAATTCAGCTAATTAAATTGTATGCCTTGTAAGATAACATTATTTTTAATTTAGTTTTTATTTTACCAGAATTCATATAATATTTAAAGTCAATTCACAAAGCTTGCTGTGTAGAAGTATGGAAGAAGCAAGAGCTTTCAGTTCTTTTCACTGTTTCTTTAGATATTTCTTTTGATATTTCTCAATAATGTGCTTGTGCTGCTGGGTTTTGATTTTTTCAGTTTCAGTTCATTGAATTTATTGATTTTGCATGATGGAAGATTGAAATTTGGTACTCTTCATCCAACTCCTAGCACACATTCATACATTTCCCACACTTTCATCGTCTCAACTTACTTGGACTGATATTTTAGTTGTGTATTTTGCTATTCTTAAGCAAACCATGATTGATTTTCCTTTCGTGCAAGACTTTTGCCTTTCCTATCAGTTTTCTAGCAGTCTTCCCTTCTGAGAGAAGTCTCTCTGGACTGTTCAGAACTACTTCAGTCTGGGTGTACTCCATAGTTGTAGTTTGGGGATTGGCCTTCACCAGCGCCCAAGAATTCCCTTCATCTCTTTTTCTTGTGTTTGTGTGTGTGTGTGTGTGTGTGTGTGTGTGTGTGTGTGTGTGTGTTGAATCCTGGGTTTCCTGAGCTATGTTTTCATTTTCTCAGTGTACTCCCTTGTTTAGGTAAAAAACATCTATCTTCTAGCAACTTCCTGGGAAACATTGCTTAGGAGATAATTGCTTATACTTTGCAAATCTGAAAACATCTTGATTCTACCTTAACATTTTAAAACAATTGACTATTTGTTTGGATGTAGAATACTACATTGAAATCTTTTTTTCAGTGCTGGAGATTGAACTTGAACCTTGAGTGCTACATAGTCTAGCCAAGTAGCAAGTGTTCTAATATACTCGTAGCCCACCCCTCAAAAATAAAATAAAATAAAATGAGTTCCCTCTACCCTTATTTCTTTGCTTTGGTGGCTCCTTTTTGTTCTTTTCAAACGTTTGGTGATCCTTGGATGGTCACTTACATTAAAGAGGAAAAGAAGCTGGCCAGAAGGAACATGGGTAACCTTGTTAATCAGGTGCTATTTTATAAAGTGATCAGGCTGAGCTATTTATTAGGGGAGCCTATCATGTCTGACCTTTAGGTTTTCCTGTTGGTTTACTTATATTCCCCAGGAAATCATCTTCTAATTTCTCTGGGTGGTACAAGCCTAGCTGTTGGCATTCTGGAAGCTGAGTGTGACATGAAAGCTTAATCTCCAGATTTCACTTAGTCTCTTTGTTTTCTAAATGGCACCTCCAGCCCCCATTGTGCCTGTGTTGTCCAGGCTAGAGATACTTTAATTCTCTCCAGAGAACCAATATCCAGTCTGCCACTGGATGAAACAGACCAGAACCCATTGAGTGTAGACAAAGGTAGGGTATTTAGGAGTTCTAACTACTTTTAAAACAGATGTTCCCCTAGTTTGTCTGTTATTAATGATATCATTCAGTTTGGGCTGCTATAACAAATTATCATAGGGTGAGTGACTTAAATACAAACATTTATTTTTCACAATTCCAGAGGTTGGGAGGTCCAAGGAAAAGGCGCTGGCAGGTCTAGTGTCTCTTGAGGACACCTTTCCTGGTTTGCAGATGGCTGTCTTCTTGTATCCTCACATGGTGGAGAGCAGACAGAAAGAGCTCCCTCCTATCTCTTATTATTTGGGTAGTAATCGCATTATGAAGATTCCACTCTCATGATCTAATTACTTCTTGATTAGAATGAACAAATTGCTTATTTTTCCTGTGTTCTCAGATTACAATCAGCACAGAAGGCCTCAGTGCCCTGAGAAAGTGTGAAGATTTCTCCCAATCAGCAAGCAGGCAATTGTCCGGCAGTAGACACCAGCCAGGTTTCCTCTAAATTCAACACGTTCTGACACTGTCTACCTAGAAATAGCATCAAATTTGCCAGGCTCAGAGCTCAGTCTCAGGACTGTCCATTCCTACTTTAGTGCCAGTCTCAAGCCTCAGCTTGTCTAACCTGTGCTTCTCACCAGCTAGCTGTAAATTAGTGTTCCCACCACCTCTTCTTGGATTCCAGTAATTTGTTCAAGCAGCTTGCAGATTAGCAGCAAGACCTGTTGGGTTCAGAATTCTTTTTGATCTCTCTGAGAAGCATCCCTTCCTTCAGGGTATGAAGTATGACACCCTTTAGAATGAGCAGAGTCTTACATGATTTATTATCAGACATGGATAGGTGAGAGAAGTTTTTATGGTTGGCTCCAAGACAAGGTCTGGAGAAGATTAGAGCCTGTCTTGGGGCAGAGAAATTCTAGTGTCTGTGGCCTGCCTTAAGGAAGGTGTTATGAGCCAAAAACCATGGACGGGAACAAAAAAAAAAAATCATAAAATTGTACTCCCCCAAAACTCAACCTCCCAAAACCATTACATTGGGTATTAGGTTTTTCATATGTGTTTTGAGAGTACACAGACATTTAAGTCCATGACATCAACCTTATATTGACACTATCAGTTCCTGAGTCTTCAGGGTGTATATTCCTTGATGCAAATTGCAGTTTTTCTTTGCATCCACACTGTCAGATGAAAATTCACCTTTCTTGGCTTTATTGCATCAGTTATTGTGTATCCATCTCTTTTCTAGCTTCAATAAATTTTGTATCTTTTATTTTTTCTCTTGTTCTCTTTGATGTTGTGTGTTTATCAGTGTTATTTTGAAATCTTTATTATGAATTCTACTGGGGTAATTTCCACAAAAGGAAGATGAGAAAGCATTTTTTAAAAAATTTAGCTTTCCTGAAATTGGGATGTGTTCTGTGATCAATTCAAATATTTGAATATATGTGTGTTCAATCTACCATCTTTAACTGGAAGCCTTTCATTAAGGTCCACTTTTACACCCTCTCTACCCTTTAGGAAATTGAGATTTAGAAAAATTAAGTTACTTTATGATGGTAACAAGGGGTCACACAACAGTATTAGGGACAGGATTTAAAGCTATGTATCCCACCTCTGAAAGTCAGTCTTTTATTAGGATACTATACTACATCTACAGCTGGTACCGTTTTTTCACTTTATAGAATTATAACTCAGAGGCCTCCAAATCTTTGAGTGTTTTGTACTTTTAATCCAGCCAGCCTTCTCATTTCTCTCTGTCCTTCAGTGCTTCTGCATTTAACCTTTACCCAGTGCCGTAACATATCTTAGCTTCACTAGTTACCAGCTTTTTACCTTGAGTGTTTCACCTTGCTGAGCCCATACTTTCTCTGGTGAAATTTCTTACAGTGATAGATTGTTGTATATACATGTATATACATATTCCTACTCCTATATGTAGGTGATCCCCTGTTTTAATGCTTCTTGTAAGTGTAAGACATACATCAACTTTTCGAGGGGGAAAATAGTAGCATATTTATGTATTTAAGGTATAACTCCAATTTTAGAAAGTTTTAAATGACAAAAATTTGTGCATCTCTCAGTAGAAAATATAGAATGTTTTATAATGTTAGGGTAACTGAAAATGTGAGTGTTGTGCTTTATTTTGTAGATGATATACTCTTTTAAGGTAATACTATTTTTAATCTTGCTTTGTCTTTCATGTCTTGTTCAGTGATTACTAGAAATATAAGCACTTAGCAAATGTTTAATAAACAGTCTGTGTTAAAATTCAACAGGAAGACAATTTCTCTATTTGAAAATGGAGTTTATATTGCATCTAGATCATTAGTTTGGGAACTTCTATTGGTAACTTTTCTATTTGTTAGAAGGTAATTGTTAATCACAGAAGGATCATTCATGTCTTATTAAGGACTTTGTACAGGGTTTTCTAATGAAATAATTACATATTTAGTATATGTAGCACATGAATGATTTTGCTATTTATACAGTAAAATGTTATTGATCATACGGGTAATAGCTACATGGAAAATGTGTAAGAACTATGTTATGCCATATATAAAGATGCTGGCAAATAATTTAATTTAGTTTTAAGTAGTATGAGAGCTATTAGAAATTCTTTAATAATTTTCACGGCAACATTTTTTTAAAGCACCTCGGGGGTTATAATTGTAGGTTAGGTTATTTTGACAAGACTGTGTAACTGATCCAAGCATTTTATATTTCTATTCATAGAGCAGTAATGGAGATACAAATTAAAAAGCTAAAAAGGGGTGTGCTAGTGTGACTGAAAAAACTGACTCAAATATTGTATGTTAGTTTGGTTCTCAAGGTCTTCAGCTACATGAATTAGGTTAGCTAGATACTCAGTTATTCATCTGTATAAATAAACTTTTGATATGTAATGTAGAATTTTATTATTTTAAGGGCTGAATTTCATAATTTAAACTGTAATATGCTTATGCAAATAAAGTGTCATTAAGATCACATGTTCTTTCTTCTAAAATGGAAATACATTGTGCTTTCACTTTTCCTGATTTTGAGGATTTTGTGACAGTAATGGTAGTCCTTGAGGATTCAAAACAATGAATAAGGTAAGTGTTGATCTTGCCCATATAAACAGGTTAACTGAGTACTTTATTATCTTATATGGGGGAAAAAGAAAACAAACAGGGTATGATTAGTAATTACACTGGGACATTAGGCAAAACTGACCATCTCACAATGTGTGTTCACCCCATTTAAGAACTTACTGTCCAGGGGTGGGAATATGAGTAGAAATGAGGAAAAAATGATATATCCTGCTTCAAAGAAGTAATTATATACCACAGAGTGCTGATTATGCTGTTTAGTGTGGATGTATAAGTGCTGCTAGAACGTATAGGAGAGTAAATAACCTTGACAGATCAGGGAAGGTTTCCAAGAAGACTTAACATTTGAGACTTGCATGATCAATAGGAGTTAACCAGGCAGAAGGGAGGGATGGAAAGTTCTAAGCAGGAAAGACAGCAGTTACCAGTGCCCTGAAGGCGTAGAACAATTCCGCATGGACAAGGAAGTCCACTCCACTGTGAAACCAAGGGATCAGGTGACAAAACACAAGGCTGGGAGGTTTGGCAGGAGTTTGACTTTATCACAACAGTTTTATGCAAGTAGTAAGATGATCCAATGGGATAAGGGCTTTTGCCTGTATCCATTTGACTATTATGTACTTGGCTAGAACTGGATGTCTACATCCCCTAGCAGGTTGAACTGGACAGTGCTTCCGCTTCCCTCTGAGTAGATCCAGCAGCAAGATTGCATCGCAAAATGTTCATACATTTTGGTCATATGTGATAGACTGGTTATCCATGAAAGATAACTTGGTATAGGGCCTGCTGAGGAAAAATAAATTACCCTAAATGATACAGAAGCCATGTACATGCACAATTCAGCCTTGGAGATGAGTATCAGGAGGTGGCAGGTGCTTCAGGCACATGATTGGGCTGAGTGTGAAAATAAATAGTACAATAAGAGTGTTGACTCAAGCATAGAAAAAATGGATAACCCTAAATAATAATGAAATAAAGTTGAGTTAAACAGTACACATTATTTAGTACATAAAAATAATATGTACTCTTTAAATATAATTTTAAAATGGGATAGATAAATCTACATTTGAATTAACAAGAAGGATTAAAATGCCAAATTAAACTGATATAAATCTGAGCACTTAAAAAAATTTAAGTTTTACTGGTAATGACAAAGACATGGGTCAAGTCTAGACATTCAACCTGCTCTACTTGGGGCCCCATGGTTCCTATGAAACCTGGGATGGGAAAGGCTTTGGTGAAGCAAACAAGCTGTGAAAAAAATCCAAGAAATTTGGGCCAGGGATTTAGCTCAGTGGCACCGCACCTGCCTTGCAAGTGCAAGGTGCTGAGTTCAATCCCTGGTACCCAAGGGGGACAAAAAGCAAAAGTAACTCAGAAACTTCCCAGAGGGAATTTTCTTGAAGAATAGTGGGATTTAGCACCTGACAAAGATGAACACTGATTACAAAAGTGAAAGCAGGATTCAGCTCTCTAAGATGGAAGTAGTAAAAAGGCAGAGATGTCAGAGGATTCTCAGAGTCACTTGAGGCCCAGTTTATCTGGATGAAACAGATTGTCACAGACCCGGAGGCAGTGTGGCATGGCCTCTGAGCCACCGTAAGTGGGAAGAGACAGGAAGGACGTGTCAGCAGTCTAGAGACCAGGCTGATTTCAGCCAAGGGAGAGAGTAACTGTGAGAGGGCAGCCTTTGCAAAGGACCCTAGTGTGTGTGGACTGCGCCCTGAGCTGGCAGCTGCGTTAGTTTACTAGGACTGCCATAGCAAATACCACAGACAGGGTATGTTAAATAACAGAAATGGACGAGGCAGGAGATTCGCCATGAGTTCAAGGCCAGCCTGGACTACACAGCAAGTCTCTGTCAAAAAATCAAACAAAACAAAACAAAATGCCCCAGAAATGTATTTTCTCACAGTTCTGGAGATTAGATGTTTGAGATCAAAATGCCACGAATGTTGGTTTCTTTTGAGGTGCCTGTCACTTGTAGATGGCCACATTATAGTTTGACTTCATATGGTTTTTCCTCTGTATTTGTTATGTCCTGATGTTTTTCCATAAGGACATTAGTCATATTGGATTAGGGTCCACCCATATGACCTCTTTAAAGGCCGTATCTCTAAACACAATCACTGAGGTATTGAGGGTTAGAACCTCAACATATGAGTTTGGAGGGGACAAAAATCAGCCCATAACTGTGACCTCTTTGAAAGACAACAGCAGGTGGTGGCTGCAGCTCTTGATTCTCTGGTATTGGATTCCGTGGATCAGGCAGGCCTAGGTCATTTGTATCTTATTGGAAACAACCTGGATTACCTACAGTGATAGAGGTATGACCTTGCATAATCTTTGAGCACCTTAGATTACTAGAAATTTCCTTTGTATTGAGTTGATACTGGCTTAGTTCCTCTTACCTAGCTCCAGGTGCCTGAACTTGTTGGCCAGAGATCTCTTCAGCACTTTAGAGTGTAACTGTATCCAGGAATATGTTCCTTTTTAGTGTTAGCTATAGTTAGGAGTATGGACTCTGAAGGCAATCTGCTAGGTTTGAAATGTAGTTTCACCATTTACTATTTGTGTGGCTTCCACAAATTATACTAGGCCTTCTTTTGTGATGTTCTGTGTCTGAATTCAACCAACCTCAGGTCAAAAATATTTAATAAAGCAATTGCACATTTTTTGGATTTAGTCTTTTATTTTGGAGCGGCCTAATTTTTATAGGTCTTTATATATTATAGATACTAGAATAGCTATAATCAAAAAATCAAATAATAACAAACACTGGTGAAGCTTCAGGGAAAAGGGACCCTTTTACATTGTTGGAGGAAATATATACTAGTACAACCACGATGGAAATTAGTACAGAGATTCCTAAAAAAACAATCCCCTAAAACTAGAAATTCCATTTGACCCAGCTATTTCTCTTCTAGATATCTTCCTGAAAGAGTTAGACATCTTATTACAGGGAAATATGCATACCCATGTTTATATCTGCATAACTCATAATAGCTAAATCTTGGAAGTGGCCTGTATGGCCATCAACAGATGAATGGATAAAGAAAATGTGGTATTTACACAAAATGAAATACTGCTCTGTCATAAAAAAGGATACATTTGAGTCATTTGTAGGAAAATGGATGCAACTTGAGACCATAATGTTAAGTGAAATAAATCAGACACACAAATTTAAATGTCACATAATTGCTCTTAAATGAGAAACCTAAAATACGAATAAAGAGCAAAATAAAAGATAGATAATAGGAAACATAGAGATAAATCTTTTCCAAATGGGAAAGGGACCAAGCAATGGAGTAAGGAGACAGAAAGGAGAGGGGAGGGGATGAAAAAAAGAATGAAGATGTGTCATGTACATATAACCAACTTCCCACAATGACTGTAATCATGTACTGAATTCATGTACTAGTAAAGTAAAAATTAGAAATAAAACGCTAAAATGTAAAAAAAATAAATTTTGTTTGTACTGAACATACACAGACTTTTTTCTTCTCATTATCCCCTAAACAATATGATATAACAATTATTTATGTAGCATTTACATTGTACTATATTAGGTATCATAAGTAATCCAGGATAAAAAATCAAAAAGAAAAAAATGTAACCCAGAAGTGGTTTAAAGTATATGGAAAGATATGTGCAGGTTATATGAAAATACTACACCATTTTATATAAAGCACTTAAGCATCCATGAATTTTGGTATCCAGTGAGGCTGCTGGAATCAATCTCCCACGAATACCCAGGAATGACTGTACTTGACTTCTGTATACTGCCGTGTCCTGATCCATAAAAAGGGGATAGTGGTGCCCCCAGTAAATAAAGTATGTAAAAATGCAAAGTTAGCACTGTGCCATATGCTAAATTGCCCATACACTTATTAATAAAGGTTGTCCTCTTGTTGTCGTCATCATCATCATCATCGTCATCATCATCATCATCATCATCATCATCACAGTCACCATTGTTTCCCTTTAACAGGACACTGGGAAAGTACTGCACTGCCATAAACGTGACTACCTGTGCAGGTAGAGGACTAGCATTTTCCCCACACCTTCTGAAAGTGCCCTGAGAGGCCACAGGTTTTTGTTTTGTTAGGCTTTGTATGATTGTCTTTTATCAGATGTTCTGTGAGCTAGAACAACCAATGTTTTGAAGTACAATTCTTTTAATTTTCAAAGTGCTTTTGCTTTTAGTTTTATTCTTATGCTGGCATTGAGGGTTATAATTGATTATTTTATCAATTTTGTTGTGAAGAAACTAAAGTGAGGTATTAACAAATTTGCCTATATTTAGGTGGCTGGTAGTTATATGAAGATTGAAGTTACAATTTTTTTTTTTGTATCAGGGATTGAACTCAGGACCTTGTGCTTGTGAGGCAGGTACAGTGCCACTGAGCTAAATACCCAGCCCTAATTCTTGTTTTTAAATTACATATATACAAAGCATATATTCATTGTAGAAAAATTAGAAAATGATAAAATATTAGAAATACAGATGGTGAAAATTTATAATGTTCCCAAGAAGATAATCATGTGGTTTTTTTTTGATACCGGGGATCAAACTTGGGTCCTTGCATTTGCAAGTCAAGTGGTGGAACCACTGAGCTAAATCCCTGGCCCCAATCATGTATTCTTATAAAAATGATTTTATATGGCACAATATATTTTGATTTATTACATGGTTTTCTCTTAAAATGTATAAATATTTTTTCAAGTCTGTGTCTTCCTCCTCATCTTACTATTGGTTACTCTGATTTTCCATTGAAGGACATACATTATTTAACTCATCCCCCCAAATATTGGTTGCTTCCGTTGTTTGCTTGTTTAGACAATAGTTCAGTAACACTATTGTACATCCACCTATATGCACTTATCTTATTGTTTTTGGAGGGTAATTTGTAGATATAGAATTTCTGGGTTAGGGGTTCTCACATTTTAAGTTCTATATGAGAAAATTGCCCTTTACCAATTTAACACCTAGATGTATGTATGAAAAACCCATTTTCCTTGCTCTCATTGGATAGAATTGTCATCTAGTTGTTGATTTATTTGGAATTATCATTACTAACCAGATGGAACAATATGCTGATTATTTACTTATATCTCTAGTTTTATGATTTACCTGTTTATGTTCTTTAGTTATTATTTTCTATAGAGTGATTTATCTTGTTCTTATTGACATGTAAATGCTTCATATATTGATCTTATTAGTGAATTCTGTTTTAGGTTCTTTTGACAGATCTTTGTAATTATATATATATTCGTAGAGATTTTGGTGTGACTGTTAAACTACATCTCCATCTTGATAGTATTTAAAAAATAAAATATATAATCATTTTTTAAGCCCTGATAACCTAGTCTCATCAAATTTTCCCTGGGGCTGACTGAGCCATTCAACATGTTCAATTTCTCTCCCAGATTTTAATGTTGAGTACATTGTTGACAGGTGTGCCCTCAATATTTCCATCTAGCTGATGGGAAGGAGAATTGTTCTTTTGTTATTTTAAATACTTATTTGTCTGATACTATTATGGTGTGCCAACATAAATTAGTTGCCTGTGTGTTCTGGCAGCCTTTGTGAAGTCTCTCTGCAAAAAGCTATTTAGTCTTTTGCCTCTTGATTTTTTCCCCTCTCATAGAGTTATAAGAAATACCCAGTGTATTAAAATATACATATTTGTGTCTTATTATGTTAAGAACTTACTTGGGCCCGGGATTTAGTTTAGTGGCACCACGCCTGCCTAGCAAGCGCAAGGTCCTGAGTTTGATCCCTGGTACCCTCAAAAAAGCACTTACTGACTACATCTCTTCTAAAATTTTTGTATAATGTACATGTTTTTGTTATTTTATGTGTATCTTTGAAAGTAATAGTTTTATGATTTTTTGTGAAATTTGGGATTAGAGAAGAACACTTAAGAGTACAGATGGTCCTGACCTGCTGACGGTTCATATTACAATTTTTTGATTTTACTATGACAGGAAAGCAATAAAAATTCAAGTAGAGACCATATTTTGAATTTTGATATTTTTCCAGACTAGTGATATATGGTACCGTACTTTCTTATGATGCAGGGGGTAGGCAGTAAATCATAGTTCCTAGTTATCCATGTGTCCACAGGGGTAAAAACTTGTTATTCTATAATTGTTAAAATGTGCTCACTTCGGCAGCACATATACTACAATTGCTAAATTGTGACATTTGGTAGTTTGGGTGTGTTATATGCATTTTTGGCATGTCAGTATTTTCAGTTTATGATGGATTTGAAGAGCATTTGTACATACAAGTCAGGTTTTGATCCCTAACACTACCAATTCCTAGTCTTGTGACTGGGTGAATTCCTTACCCCCAGATTTTTTTTTACCAACTAAGTGAAAATAATATTATCTTCTGCATCAAGTTCTGAGTGTCAAATGAAATCATTCATGTAAAGGATTGCTTATTATAATATGAGTCAAAAAAAGCATTTGATCCATAAAAGTAGGGAAATGGTTAGTATTTTTAATTTTTTTAATTAAAAATTTATAATAGCAATTTTTTGGGGGGTGGGTACTGGGGATCGAATACGGGACCTTGAGCTTGCGAGGCAGGCGGCGGAACCACTGAGCTAAGTCCCCGGCCCAGTAATTTTTAATAAAATGATGTCAAGGACATAATCTCAGGGAGTATGTTCTGAATATTCAAGTCTTTTATATATTAAAGGAGTTGTAAGGTTTTATTAGACTGGGGCAATTTTTTTCTTCTGGCCTTAATTTCTATTCAGGTGACAAACTGTGCTTTTGATCACACATTGGACTTTTCCTGAGAGTAAAGCCTTGTGAGTTCTTTTTTATTTGGAGGAGGAACTTAGGTATTTTCAGTCTTTGAAATGGGAAACATTTTCATTAATCTTCAGGAATTCATATTCTATATAGAGAAGTGTGCCAGTGGGGTCCTACTGGGTATTTGTTCTCCTGACTAAAGGCTTATCTAAAATCACCTATTAGCAATCATATGATGATGTATTGAGGTTAAAAAATTACATTGTTTCATGTGATAATCAGAAATCCTAGAAGATAAATGATCACTGCATAATATATAAATAAAACAATATGAGACCAGTGCATATGCTGCAATTCATTTTATGCTTAGAATCAACATTTCCTTTCAAGATATATTAATTTGATATGGAATTGGAATCAGCAAGCCCTTGAGTATAAAAAAAATTTCTAATTTAAATAGTTTTTCATGGCTCATAATAGGTACAACAGTCTCTGGACTTTTTTTCCAATATATTACTTCTCTGTGTTTTGCATTTTTGGTTTGTTTAATGTCTGGGTGTAGATTCCTTTACTATACATTGCTAATAAAAGAATAAATAATATTTTTAAATCATCAGTTTTTATTAGAGTTTTATACTAAAACATTACTAGGCAAGTGTATAATGAAAAGAATAAACTGGTTTTTTATATATTGGTAGGGATGGTATGAATCCACATAATTAAGATAGCTTATATTTTAGTAGCAGTATTTATTGTTGTGTTTAGTAGTAATATTTGTTGATTATCTTAAACTAGTTAGCCTTTCTGGTGCTTCTTTCTTTGAGTGTTATTAAGATCCATAGGTTATTTTCTTTCTTTCTTTTCTAAAAAGTTTTCACATATATAAAATAAATTTTTTCTTAGGTTCTAATTTGGAATTAAATTCTAATATCTTACTATTTTACTAAAGTTACCCTTTTGCTTAGCTTTCTAATTATTAATAGAAGCCTGTTTTGTTACATTATAAATTTGAAACAACCTGGGTTTTTTTTGTTTGTTTTTTTGTTTTTTGACATGTCAGGGATTTTGTTCATTCCAGTGGTTTTTTTAAATTGATACATGTTGCTCCTGCTGCTCCGAGCCCAGAGGAAGGGGCTTCCGGGCCACCATCCCTACTGCGGCTCCCGGGCCCTGTCCCACCTCTCCCAACTCAGAGGAGGTGAGCCACGTGGGCAACAAAAGCACCCCACCACCGCCCCCAGTTGAAATGAGAAAACACATAAATAAGTCTCAAAACCAGACTTCCAGATCACCTTCAGCAACCGCAAAGGGAAATGAGATGGAACACTCTCATACTCAACCACCTGGACCCACTGAACTGGCAACAAAGGGGGATCTGGAAAAAATGAAATCAAAATAATTTCTCAGATAACAGGAGAAATTGTGCTCCTAGTGCAAGACATGATTAATAAATCTAGAGAGGAGCTGAAGAACACGATGGAATCCCAACATAGGAAACAAATGGAATCCATAAAACAGATGCAAATAGATTTCCAGGACATGAAAAACTCCATTGAAAGTCTACACAGCAGAATGAGCCAATGTGAGGACAGAATTTCAGATACAGAAGATAAGATTGCAATTAATGACCAGGAAAAGAAAAATTGCTTCAAAATTATAAGGGAACATGAGAAATCAATCCAGCAGCTGCTAGATGATGCAAAGAAGAATAACATAAGACTGATTGGGCTCAATGAAGAAACAGGAGAGAGTGCAGATGACATAAAAAAAACTCTTCACAGAAGTAATGGCAGAAAACTTCCCAAGCAGGGGAAGAGAACTTGACCTACACATAAGTGAGGCACATAGGACTCCAAATACCCTTGATCAAAAAAAATTTACACATAGGCGTGTAATTGTTAAGATTCCAGAAACTCAACAGAAGAACAAAGTTCTCCAAGCAGTCAGAGAAAAGAAACAAATCACATACAAAGGAAAGCCATCAGAATCACAGCAGACTTCTCAACCCAAACCATCAAGGCAAGAAGAGCTTGGGGTGACATATTCCAAGCCCTAAAAGAAAACAGCCTCCAACCCAGATTGATGTACCCTGCAAAACTATCTTTCAAAATGGATGGAGAAATAAGATACTTTCATGACAAAGAGCACCTTAAGAACTTCATGAATACCAAACCAGCACTCCAAAAAATTTTACACAATATCCTAGGAACAGGCATTGAGGATCACAACCCCAGGAAGCAAAGCAGAATGAACCCATCTGGCACGACAAGAAATTAAATGTAAAGGGGGAGAATCCAACAAAAAGAAAAAGTCATGGCAATGATGAGTCAATACGTTTCAGTTATAACCATCAACATTAATGGTCTCAATTCACCAATCAAAAGAAATAGACTGGCAGAATGGGTCAAGAAGCAAAATCCAACAATATGCTGCATACAAGAAACACACTCAATTCAAAATGAAACTCATAGACTGAAAGCTAAAGGGTGGAAAACAATGCTCCATTTGACAGGAACCCCAAAAAAAGCAGGAGTAGCTATCCTCTTGGCAGATCAAGTAGATTTCAAACCAACACTGATTAAGAGAGATGAAGAAGGACACTACATCATCGTAAGGGGAACAATCCAAGAGGAAGAGATGACAATCATAAATATCTATGCACCAAACACTAGTACACCCAACTACATAAAACAAATACTAACAGACATGAAAAGTCATATATGCACTAATACAATTGTAGTGGGGGACCTCAACACCCCACTGTCACAAATAGATAGATCAACTAGACTAAAAATAAGTAATGAAATACTAGAACTAAATCGAACTCTTGAACAAAAGAACTTAACAGATGTTTACAGAGTCTTCCACCCCACAAAATCAGAAAACACATTCTTCTCAGCTGCACATGGGTCATTCTCCAAAATAGACCACATACTCACACACAGAACATGTTTAAGTAAGTGCAAAGGAATTGAAGTTATCCCCTGTATATTATCAGACCATAGTGCAATGAAATTAGAGATCCATAGCAAAAGAAACTGGAAAAATTTCATAAACACGTGGAAATTGAACAACACACTTGTGCATAACCAATGGGTCACAGAGGAAATTAAAGAAGAAATCAGACAGTTCCTTCAATTAAATGACAATGACAATACAACATATCAGAATCTATGGGACACAATGAAAGCAGTCTTATGAGGGAAATACATAGCAATAAATACGCACATTAGGAAAACAGAACGAGCCCAATTAAACAACCTGATGCTGAACCTCAAGCTTCTAGAAAAAGAAGAGCAGGACAACCCCAAAGCTCATACAAAGGAGGAAATTATAAAGATCAGAGGAGAAATCAATGCAATGGAGACTAAGAGAATGATACAACAAATCAATGAAGCCAAGAGTTGATTCTTCGAAAGAATCAACAAAATTAACAAACTGTTAGCCAACCTTATCAGAAAAAGGAAAGAAAAGGCCCAAATCCATGCAATTAGGAATGAAAAGGGTGAAATTACAAGAGACCCAGCAGAAATCCAGAGGATCATCAATACCTACTTCCAGAAACTATATGCCAATACGATGGAAAACACAGAAGAAATGGACAGAATCCTAGATACATATGAATTGCCAAAGTTGAACAAAGAAGACCTCAAAATTCTAAACAACCCAATATCAACCAATGAAATTGAACACGTAATTAAAAACTTATCAACTAAGAAAAGCCCGGGCCCTGATAGCTTCACTGCTGAATTCTACAAGACATTTAGAGAGGGCCTACTACCACTACTGTTTAAACTCTTCAATGAAATTGAAAGGGAAGCAATACTCCTGGATTCTTTCCTGGAAGCAAGCATCACCTTGATCCCCAAAGCAGAGAAAGACCCAACCTAAAAGGAGAACTATAGGCCAATCTCACTGATGAACATAGATGCAAAAATCCTTAATAAGATACTGGCAAGTAGAATGCAGAAGATCATCAAGAAGATCATACACCCTGATCAAGTGGGATTCATCCCAGGGATGCAGGGATGATTCAACATACACAAATCAATCAATGTAATACACTATATCAATAGCGCCAAGGACAAAAACCATATGATTACCTCCATAGACACAGAAAAAGCATTTGACAAAATCCAACATGCATTTATGATAAAAACCCTACAAAAAATTGGAATAGATGGTCTCTACCTCAAACTGATAGAAGCCATCTGTGAAAAACCAACGGCCAATATCATACTAAATGGTCAAAAACTGAAATCCTTCACAGTAAAATCAGGAACAAGACAAGGATGTCCTCTATCACCACTCTTGTTCAATATAGTTTTGGAAACATTAGCCACGGCAATTAGACAAGAGAAAGAAATAAAAAGAATAAAGATAGGAAATGAAGAAGTCAAATTGTCATTATTTGCAGATGACATGATACTGTACATAGAAGACCCCAAGAACTCCACCAAAAGTCTTCTAGACTTAATAACCAAATTCAGTCAAGTAGGTGGATACAAGGTCAACACACAAAAATCAATAGCTTTCCTCTACACAAATGACAGACTCACTGAGAGAGAAATAGGGCAAATAATTCCTTTCACAATAACATCCAAAAAACTGAAATACCTAGGAATCAACTTAACAAAAGAAATCAAAGACCTCTTCTCTGAAAACTATAGCACTCTGAAAAGAGAGATTGAAGATGATATCAGAAAATGGACAGACATCCCCTGCTCCTGGGTAGGAAGGATTAATATAGTGAAAATGGCCATACTTCCAAAACTGCTATATAGATTCAATGCAATTCCAATTGAGATCCCAGCAGCATACCTCATGGACCTTGAAAAAAACAATCCAGAAATTCATTTGGAACAAGAAGAGACCCAGAATAGCAAAAGCAATTCTAGGTAACAGAGACATGGCAGGGGGTATCACAATCCCCAACCTGCAATGATACTACAAAGCTACTGTCATAAAAACAGCATGGTACTGTCAAAGAAACAGACCTGAGGAGCAGTGGAACAGATTAGAAGATGCAGAAACAATGCCAGACACACTCAGCCATCTCATCTTCGATAAAAGAGCCAAACACCCTCACTGGAGGAAAGATAGTCTCTTTAATAAATGGTGCTGGAAAAATTGGGCTTCAACTTGCCAAAGATTAAAACTAGACCTATATCTCTCACCATGCACTCAACTAAAATCGAAATGGATTAAAGATCTAAATATTAAAATAGAAACTCTGAACCAGTTGGAACAGAGATTAGGTAGAACTCTTGAAGACATCGGTGTAGGAAAAGATTTTATGAACAAAACCTCAGTTGCCCATCAACTAGCACAATCAACAAGTGGAATCTCTTCTTATTAAAAAGCTTCTGCACAGCAAGAGAAACCACCAGCAGTGTGAAGAGACAACCCACAATGTGGGAATAAATCTCCTGCTTTTCCTCAGACAAAAGTCTACTATCTCAAATCTAGAAAGAACTTAAAAAGATCAGACCTCCCAAATTTAAAGACCCAATCCAAAAATGGGCATCTGAAATGAACAGACATTTCTCACACAAAGAAGTAGAAATAGCAAATAAATACATGAAAAAATGTTCAACATCACTGGTCATTGGAGAGATGCAAATGAAAACAAGGCTGAGATTCCACCTCACTCCAGAAAGAATGGCTGCTATCATGAAATCAACCAATAGCAAATGCTGTCAGAGCTGTGGGGAAAGAGGAATCCTGCTCCACTGCTGGTGGGAGTGTAGACTGGTGCAAGCACTGTGGAAATCAGTATGGAGATACTCAAAGAACTAGGCCTGGAAGTCCCATTTGACCCTGCTATTCCACTGCTGGGGATCTTCCCCAAAGAATTAAAAGAATCATACCACAGTGATATATGTGCACCCATGTTCATAGCAGCACAGTTTGTAATAGCTAAAACTTGGAAACAGCCCAAATGCCCAT
The DNA here is from genome assembly GCF_053883595.1 of Heterocephalus glaber. Classification (NCBI taxonomy): domain Eukaryota; kingdom Metazoa; phylum Chordata; class Mammalia; order Rodentia; family Bathyergidae; genus Heterocephalus; species Heterocephalus glaber. The sequence goes on along the minus strand of NW_028258327.1, from coordinate 10,394,744 downwards.
CAACTGGAGATTGGATAAAGAAACTGTGTTTTTTTTCTAAAATGGAGTACTACTCAGCCATAAAAAATGAGAAGTTAGAGACATTTATAGCTAAGTGGATGCACATTGAGGCCATACTCTTAAGTGAAATAAATAGGACACACATGTGTAAATACTGAATAGCTTCTCTGGTGTGAGAAACTGAAAGTGTAAATAAGGACTAAAACGTATAATAGGTAATGTGAAATAGGAAGAAAAGGGGCAAAGGGGAAGGAAGTGGGAGGGGTAGGGGAAAGGATAGAAGGGAATGGAATTAATATGAGCAAATGGAAAAATAGGAACAAAATCTTTGTAAATAGGGAGGACTGGAGGCGTTGAAGGGAGGGCTGGGCAAGGGTGAAAAATAAGAACCAAGAGAGAGTATGTAAAGGTGTAAATTTCCAATGATGAATGTCATTATATTGTATACCTAAAATGTATCAATGATTAGATTGAATAATCGGTAATGCACAATAGGAAGAAAAGGTCCAAAGGGGTAGAGGTAGTGGGAGGGGCAGGGGAAAGGAAAGAAGACAAAAGAAAAATGGTGAGAAATGGAAAAAATGGGAATAAAAGTTTTTGTAAATAGGGAAGAGTGGAGGGCATGAAGGGAGGGCTAGGAATGGGGAAAAAATAAGAACCAAGATGCATCATATAAAGGTACAAGTTCGCAATGAGAAATGTAATTGTGTTGTATACCTAAAATGTACCAATAAAAGAATTTCACTAACTCACTAACTAAATAAATAAATAAATTGGTACATGTTTTAGTACATAATGATTACATTCATTGTGGGGAATTGGTGAATGTATATATATATGACCTCAATTAATTTTTCTAACTCCCTCCCTTTTTCCCCCTCCCTGCATCTCTTGGACACCTTACATATTTTTTAAATACATGTTAGTAGTATATGATGGTCACATTCCTCCTAAGGATTTGGTGCATGTACACAGCACTTCACAATCCCCTCTTTTATATTCTCATTTCCTTTCCCTTCCTCCCCCTTTCTTCCATTCTCATTTCCCTTCCCGTATGCCAAAAAATCCATCTCACTATTTCCTGCAGCCTTTTATTTTGGACTTTATTTATATATTGGGGTTCTCACATAAGAGAAACCATATGATATTTAGGCTTGTGTGTCTTGTATTTACTTCACTTAATATGGTATCAAGGTGCATCCATTTTCCTACAAATGACTTGAGTTTATCCTTCTTTATGGCAGAGTAGTACTAGAGTTGTAAATACCACATGTAATCTACTCATCTGTTGATAAACATTCATGCTGCTTCCAAGATTTAGCTATTATAAATTTTGCTGCTATAAGTATGAAATACCTATAGATTATTTTCTTTTTCTCCTCCCTTCACACTATTATGGTTTAGTAAGATTACTAAGATTAGTTCTTGTTAACTACATTTGCAAAAGGTGAAACAAAAGTAAAAGTTCACCTATATACCTGTCACTCAAACAGATCCCTGTGTAATTCATGTATGTATGTATAATAATAAAAGAGGATGCACACTGATGTTTCCTGAGACCCTCTGACATATCAGCCCTTTGTAAATGGCAATTTCCTTTACAAAAGGAAAACTCCATGTCTAGTTTCTAGAGCTTTTCCTACATCTTCTATTTCTCAGTAGCCTTTACGTCATAATAATGTATGTCTTGAAGGGCTGTATTCTGGTGTGACATATTCTGGTGCCCCTCCTTGCCTTGGCTCTTTATAGTTAAGATGCAGAGGAAAATCCCTTCCTTTCTGCCTAAATTCATTGAGCTGAGGAGCTGATTGAATGGTACTGAAAAATTTAGCACATGCTTCGTAACTATTTCATATTTGTTGCCTTAAATTATACTTAGTGATGTTAATACACATTCTTTGCTCACCAAAATAATATTTATATTTATTCGGTAGTTGACCAAAAGCTCCTGAAGCCTTGCCCAAGGATGGGGTCTTCTTGAAAGCAGCTCACAGGAGCCTGACTAGAGCTGGGTGACTAACAGAATCTTTGTCATGCCAGTGGATTCAGAAAGTTGTACATGGCCTTAGTGCAGAGACCTGCAAGCTGATTACTCTCAATTCACAGGAAGAAAGCCACCTCCTATGCTTCTGCCCCACTCGGTAGTCCCCTCAGGGTTTGTACTCAGTGTGGTTGTGTCTCTGATGGTGTAGGGACAACCTGAGAGCTGAGACATCGGGGAGCAACTCTAGCCTTTCCTCATGTCTCCTTGGATCCTAATGTTCCACCACACTGGCCCAGCTTTGAATCCACTTATGGATTCTGAGGAGGAGAAAGACAGGAGATTGGCCTGGTCCTCCTCGAGCTCATAAGAAGGGTTAAGAGCTTTGGGTCAGGATGTACATTTCAGGCATGGAGGCCAGTGGTGGGAGAAGAGGTCTCCCTGGAGTTTACAAGTAGCTGTACTGGATGCTGGAAACTTTTTATAAAAATTGTATTTGCTCACAAATTTTAATTTTATTCTAATATGAAAATATTTATATACTTAGTAAATAATCGGTATAAAAATAGTAGGACATAACACTAAAACTTTGTCCTTGGTGATACATCCTTCACTTATTTTGACTCTCCCTAAAAATAATGTCCATTTCACTAAACTTCATAGGATATAACAGATTTTAATTAGATAATTTTGAAGAAAAGCTATTTTAGTGAGTTGGTCTCCAAATAACAAGTATTCAATAGAAGGGAATTTAATTCACTTTATGACTTTTAGTCCTCATGTTTGAAATATCTGAAAAATATCATGTTAGACATGGCCTTTAGTTATGAATTATTTTAATTTTGGGGATTCTTATTCTTTAGTCACCCGATCATTGGGAGTGTTTTAAAAACACTGGACTTTCAGAAAGATTAAAAATTTTGCCTCGCAAGTGCAAGGTCCCAAGTTCAATCCCCAGTAGCCCCCCCCCAAAAAAAAATTCAAAAATTTTCACCTCCCTGTAATAAAAAGGTATTCTTTGCAATTTTAATGTTCAAGTGTCCATTTCAGTTACTGTTTATGTTAAGCTAGATCAGCCTGGGGTTTGTAACCCAGATTCTCAAAAGAAACTGTAGCAACAACAAGTTGCTAAGCAAGTCTCTTAGCTAATTAAATAATGTGAATAGAATTATTCTGTCCTCCTATGCTGCTCAGTCATAATGAATCAATTAAAAATGACACTTTTAGGTTTGTCAAAATTTACATTATAAATAAGTGAAAGTATTGATACCCCATATTCAATAACTTAAAAAAAGAACTAAAAGATAAAATTGTATCAAAAATGATTGGAACAACCTAATATTCAATGACAGTAGACTTTTTAACCAAATTATGATATAATACATGAACTATTAGTCAATCATACCAATTGAAGATCTGTGTATAACAAATGCTATTTTTTATTCAGATTGAAAATCACAGCTCTTTTTTAATACAAGTCAGCAGAAATAGGCAGAGTTTAACATATTTCTTTCTTAAGCATTTCACACTGTTCTTGTTTTTTAAAATAAAATTGAGACAGAAGGGAGCCTGTTTAGCTTATCCAGATTGTAATTAATTTTGCTACTTGGGAGTATTAGAAAATGGCAGCTAGACCCTCTAATGAGAGTTGTAAAGCGTAGTCATGGACCAGATCCCAGACTGTTCAAATGATTTCTTTTTTCTGTTTAGAGTTACAATTAAGAATAAAGGCAAGGGTTGGGAGCAGGGACAACATGAGTGAGTGCATTTAGCCAAGGAGCATTTCCAACCCAGATAATGACATCCTATTGTATATTTCACTTATGCTAATCCTGAACTCTGACAGAATTCATTTTCATTTCCTACAGTTTTCATCCTTTTTGTATTATTTTTGCAATCTAGTTTTTCAGAAATCTGTTTTGAATAGAATATCATCTTTCTGTAAACACTTAGCCAAGAGGTACTTACTTGTAACTTTATTTTACTAATCATGTTTGGAAGGAAAATAAAATGTCTATGAAAGACAAGTCAACTAGTATTTGTGCGTTAGATCATTGCAGTTTTAGTTCATGGCCATACCACCTGAATGCACCTGATCGCTCATCAAATCATTGTAATTTTTTTTTTTTTTTGATACTGGGGATTGAACTTGGGACCTTGTGCTTTCGAGGCAGGCGGTGGAACCACTGAGTTAAATTCCTGGCCCAAATCATTATAGTTTTATTTTATCAATCTTAATTTTTCCCTTTGACCATCTCATGTTTTATTTTTTACTTCAATTTAATTAGCTATTATTGATTCTTAAACACATTTTACTACTGAGTCCCCGGTTCTCCAATAATATGGAAAAACTTGAAATTTAAAAACACCCAGAACCACTGAATGTGAAAAGAGCATGGCATTAGAATGTTTCATGTCAACAACAAAACTCTCCAACCTGCCTCTTTGGGATTCTAAAATTTGAGCATCATGAGGACCCAGAATTTGAGCCTCTTCTTTTGCATTTAGCTCAATATGTTCTTCTGTCTTATCTTTTTTAATCAGCTGGAATGCTTGCTGATCCCTCTGTAGACTTCTAAGCCCGAGAGCCTGAGGACCCCAGCTGGAGAATGCCGTCTGAACGTTGCCTCAGGTATACTCGGGAGGTTTCTTGGCTTGGTGTGTTTCAGTGAGCCTTGAACTAGTTAGTACCGCACATTTCAGGACCAAGCACAGAGTAGGGGCTGACTGTGTATTTGAAGGAATAAAGAAAGAAATTAGAGCTTTTATGATTTTGGTGTGATGGCACAGAGATGAACTGCTAAAATCTAGTTCTTGGTCAGATCTAGAGAAGTTTCATGATGCTACTTTTTCTTTTGCTTATTTGAGATGCTTCCCTGTCTTGAACAAAAGATATATTACTACAAAGATCTAAGATTAAAGGAAGAACCAGAAAACTACAGATATGTATGACTATTGTTCCCTTGAAAGAAATCATGGGGGGAGTGCAATACTTATTCTCAAAACCCCAATAGCATTTTCTTTTAGTAGTTCATTCATTTAATAAATACTTACTGCATCAAGCACTCTACTTGATGCAACAGGATGACTTTCAGCTATGACTGAAACAGATAGGACTTCTGCCTTCATAGAATAGGTATTCTTTAGGAGAAATAGGCATTAAATAAGCAATCATACAGTTAACAACATAAATGTAATTGTGAAAAGTGCTCTGAAGGACAAGTACAGGATAAATACAGTAAGGAAATGACTTCCTCAGGAAGTGCTCTACAATCTGGTATCTGAAGGATGGATGGCATGACATGGAGAAATTCCCCGAGGCAGGATAGAGTTTGACACATTTCAACTATAGAGGGGCACAATATCAAAAAATGTATGGCATTCATTTGAATATTTTCACTGGAGGTGGGAAATCTCCATCTTCCTCTAAGGAAGTAGTCAAAAATTCTTTAGAGCAAAAAATAGAAGATGTGACAAATCTGGGGATACATTTATGCAATATTAAGAATCGAGTATATTTATTAAATATTGATTAAATAGTGAGATCAGCTTTTTCCCATGATTCTGAAAATGTAAGAGTCGACTAGTTCCCAAACTAGTTCCAAAAATGGTGGCATCTCTATAGCAGGTATAACACCTCTGCAGTAGCCATGTGAGTTTGTTACACTCCATCATCAGTGGTTCTGAATGGGGAGTGAAGGTACATTGTGCAATGTCTGGCAACATTTTTGTCACCTGCAGTAGTGGGTAGAGGTCAGGAATCCTGTTAAACATGTTAAATGCATAGGACAACTCCTCACAGCAAAAAACCAACCCAGCTCAAAATATCAATAGTGCTGAGGTTGAGAAAGTTTGCTGTTGAACTGGTGTCCAGCATGGGGACCATGATATCTGTCTGTCACCACCTTGGCCAGATGACTTATTCCTGGCTACCAAGACCAGTGGGCATTCAAAATGATGTTTTTTACTCTCAGTCTATCATCCCTGTTTTTTTGTTTTGTTTTGTTTTTGAGACAAGTTCAGGATGGCCCTACACTTACTATGTAGCCCAAGCTGGCTTTGAACTTGCAGCAATCCTCCTACCTCAGCCTCTCGAGTACTGAAATTACAGGCATGCACCACTATGCCCAGTGTCATTTCCTATTTTATTAATCAACTCCTATCCTATTGTCATCTGTCTTCCTTGCTGTAATCATGTCTATAGTGGTCTCCCTTGCTCTGCCTTAACCCAAAGTCCTCCCTTCCCCATCTCCCAAATCTTTTGCCATAACACTTGGAACTGTTGCAACATGACCTTGTGCTCTTCTGTGTCATCTCCCTTATTCCAAAAAGCTCTATGTGCCTTCTGACTTCACTGGGACTTACCCTCCTCTGAGGACCACTACTTTTGTAGCCCTCTCATGTGATAACATTATTATTTCCGAACATCTCGTGTATTTCAGGGATAGGTAACTCTACCTATCCCTGTTGGGTTGTTATCATCCTGAGACATAGGTCATTACTTCTTAGACTGGTTGTTTGAGAAAGCTACAGGGAGACATACTCTTCTGAAGGTAGTTCTCTTTATTTTTCTTACCCTCTCTTCCTGGCTGTGGTCAAAGTCATCTCCCCTCATTCACTGAATACTTTGGCACCTAGCTTGCAGTCTTCCTCCCCATCACAAACCCTTTACAAATTTTCAGGGCCCTTAGTGTCAGGAAAGATTTGTCCTGATTTGTGGCTCTCAGACTCTCAACTTTTTTATCCCTAAAGACTTCTTGTTCTACCTAAGTAGAACCCACTCCCATGGTCACACCTTGGACCTTGTCATCATCAGCAATTGCTCTATTTCTGAAATCTCTATATCAACTGCTTTCCTCTTACCATGCCCTTTTGTCCTCCTACTTGCCCATTTACCTACTCCCACTAGGGTTGTACTTTGACCTCTTTGCCAGGTCTGATCTTCTGGCCCTGCTACTTTCTACCAAACAATCAAACCTTTCCTTTTTTCGTTTTCCTTCTTAACCAGTTTAGATTCTATCACTCTTGCTGCATCCTTCATTTCTCTTACCCCTGGTATTTTTGATAGATTTGTCTGAGAAAAACCCAATCCAGGTGAACTCAACTATCCAAATTTATATGCCTACATTGTCTAGTGAAGACGGGTTCATAAAACTCTATATTTGTCAGGCCAAAAAATGCCCAGTTTCGATATGTGTTTCTGGCCCAACCATTCCATGCTACTCAAGGGGTGGCTCTTCTCACAACTAAGCTAAGTTTTGCTTCTGTGCTTTAAATCTCATCTTTCTTATCTTCTCAGCAACCATTTTTGGGCATCTCTCAATATATTCTTAAAGTGCAGCTGTGCTTGTGTTACCCACCCTTTACAGATTAGTCATAGGTTTATATCTCTAGCTAAGACTTCTTTCTGAGCTCCAGATCCATGAATCAAACTACATATTTGACATCTGCTCTTGTGAATCTTAAAGACAGCTCAAACTTAACATATCCAACTGAATTTATCATCTTCTTCTGGAATTTTCACGCTATTTCACTAGTTCCTGTTCTGAGAATATCAAGTTATATAAACCAGAAATGTAGGTATCTTGGTTGGGTACCCACCCAACTCCATATATAATCATCACCAAGGCCACTAGACCTCTCCTTTGAGTAACTTTCAAATTCATTCACCTCTCAGAAATTCTATCTCCATACTCCAGTCCAAGGCCCAAGTCTATAACTCATCTGCACTACAACCACTATCCAGAACTGCTGTACTGTGGCCCAGTCTCCCTGATTGCTCTTGGTAGCATGGCCTGAATGATGATTTCTGGGACTTCCATGGCTTTTAGGATAACCTGGACCAGAACTCTGGCAAGAATGGGGTTCAGTATCTTTTGTTCGGGTGTCTCCTGGACCAGGCAGGCTCTCCCTCATCCTCAGGGTTCTGGTCATTAACCTTCTGGCCTTCTGCCACAGGATTGGAGTATTCACTGTTCTCCTGCCTGTGAAGCTTCTTCTTTTTACTTCTTTTTACTATCCTTTAGCTTGTATCTCAAGTGTTACTTCTTTAGGAGGCAAGATTACTTGATTAATGTGTAACTATTCTGCTAAACTGAATGTTCCACAAGGACTGCTACCACATTTGCTTTGCACACTGTTTTATCCCAGTACTGTTCTAGCATAATAAGGCTGAATAATTATTTGTTGGGTGAGTGAATGAGGGAAGAAAGGATACAAAACTATTCATCTACAATTATATTCTTTTCTGCATAGTCTTCATTATTTCTGAATCATTCTCCATGCATTATCCTCTTCTTATTATTATGGACATTACTATTAATTGTTAGCATTTGATTTAAAGACTGTAAAATGTTAAATGTTGTATAAAATAGAATTAAATTCAATAATAGGATCTGTTAACAGCCTTCCTACTTAAATAGAATTCTTTTAATATTAATATATTTACATGAATTTAATTTGTATAATATATTAGACTATGTTATTGAAGTGATTGGGATGCTTGATAATCAATTGGCTGAATTAAAATAATCAGGTATAATTATATTACCATTCAGAATTTTACCATTCTTTTTCTTTCTTGTGTAATCTATTTAAGAAATGCAGCTCAAAAAAAAATGAGGCTCTTTGTGTTACTTGACTGTTTTTGATATGGAAGAATGTAATTATTCATTGGTAGCCTTATTTGAGAATTACTTGCAAATTTTTAATATATCTGAGCATCAGGTAAACATTGATAGAGAAATTCACTTAAATTTTAAAGTATTAAATGTGAATATTTAAAACCATATTGCCATTTTGAAATTTATATCCTAAAAACTGAATTCAGTCAAATTTTATTCTGAAAAAATGAGACTGTATGAAATTTCTGTGGTCAAAAATGTTAACTCTCTGAACTCAAAGTAGTGATTTGCACTGAAGCAGTGGTCCACTACCAGTAGGGTGTATGATGTTCTGAACATCATGTTCTGCATTTGATTTATTAGTTTGTGCTATCAGTTCCAGAATGAAAGTTACAGGCTTGAAGTCATGAATACTCCTGTTTCCTGAGACCTCACTTATTAATCTCCCCATTACTGGATGCTGACATGCGGCTGATCAAATGGTTACTCCCTGGCATCACTAAAAAGCAATCTGCTGCTCAGGGACTTGGGCTTCCCATGGTCATACCAGGGTTTAGGCTTGGCCCTGTGATGTACATGAATAGCAGTCCATAATTGAGGTCACCTGAAGCCCTCCCTTGTAGGTTCAGGTGAAAAGAAATAGGTATATACAGTGGACCCTTGACTTACAAACTCGATCAGTTCCCGAGGACTGGTTTTAACTAAGTCAATACAGCTGAGATCTAGATGTTTACCTGGGTACACACTATAGATAACAAGAGGCAGATAAATCTTACATTAACCTAATTAACCCAAGTTGTTTGCATGTCAGGCCGGTCATAACTTGAGGGTCCACTGTACTTCCCTGGGAACTTACAGACTTCCCAATAGAAGAATGAGAAGCATATATGATTTAAAGCAGCCATAGTAAAAAGTAAAATGAAACAGGTCAAATTAATTTTAACAGTATATTTTATATAACCCAAAGTGCCTCAAATAGCATATTTAAACATGTAATCAATATAAAAGTGTTAATGCGATATTTTGCATTCTCTTTTTCATAGTGCCTTTGCCATCCAGTATATATTTTACACTACAGCACATATCAGCTTGTAGTGCTCAGTATTTGATGTGCTTAAAAGCCGCACATGGTTACAGCTTCTATATTGGACAGTGGCGCTTTGGATGCCCTCAATAAAAAGGGTATTTGTGTTGCTTTGGGGAAGGCAGGATGCTTACTGCATTACCTGTGAATTTTGAGATGGCAACATTTTTTCATATTTCCCCAGTAATTTAGGAAGTTTTAAAATACGTGGTTTTTCTTTTTTTCTTTGTTTCTCAAGTAGTGATGGGAATTCCTCTAAATTGGGAGGTATTATTTGCTAATTTGATATATGTTACAAATGCCAAGGGAGCTAATCACAAGCACATGGCTCCTTTCTCCTAATTTAAACATAGAGGCCCCATAGTTGTTGATTCTTTTCTCCTTGGTTTATGATTATTACTTGGTAAAGTGGATGTTACCTTCCTGCTGTGTTCTGTGGCCAATGTGCCTTCACATTCAGAGGGCTGAAGTCTTTTGTAGATTTACATCTGAGAGTTGAATGAGAAGTTACTTTTACTTTTGGAATATGATAATGACTTGTTGACTAATAGATCTTTATTTCTTGCCAAATGTTGGAGTATTTGTTTCTGTTTTTAAAGAATTCTAACATATTGGTTCCAAAATATTTAGGATTTTGTGCCAAGTGTTGTTGTAAATATTTAGCATGCTATTTTCTTTAAGCTTGAATATTTCAAGCCAAGCAGGAAGATCCTGTGAAATTGTGTAGCATCACTATTGTTTCAAAACTGAGCACTTTATTCTTTGCCAAATTTCAGTTTACAGCTGCTCTTTTCCTGGCAAGGTTTATTCACTCCAAAGAGATAGCTGAACTCCAAATACCGAGGCTTAATGATAAGGATGTGAATTGTGGCACTATATTTGGAAAATGAGTAAGGAAACATTTTAAGGCAATTATTTTAATATATTCTTCTGTTCCATTACAAATGAAATTTTAAAATGCGTTTGCTTAGCATTTAAGGTGATAGAAGAGAGGAGAAAAATTATGAAAGTGTGAAGTATATTGTCTAAGATTATAATAATAAAAATCTATTATATTCTGCAGAAAATTTTAAATCATAGTATAACAAATATTTTTGAACAGTGATTTGAAACAATTTCTTATTGTAATAACTTATTTCATTATCTTCATGTATTTTTTTTTTTTTTTTTGGCACCAGGGATCGAACTCAGGTTGTTGCACTTGCAAGGCAGGCGGCGGAACCACTGAGCTAAATCCCCGGCCCTATCTTCATGTATTTTTTATAAGGCTGATTTTGAGATTAATTATACATGATAAAAACATTAAAAAAAATAGAGACTTGTGATTTTTTTTGTCCTCTTGAGCATAAATTTTGGAGATCTTTACAAATTATCTTTTCTTTGAGTAGAAAGAGGAATTATATTGTGCTTCTGATGTTATATTTTCAAAATGCTTGATCTAAGACTTTAAGTTTTCTTATCTATAAACAGAGATAACAAAAGTACTTGCCTCTTGGGGTTATTAAGATGATTAAATGAATTAATAATTGAACATGGTAAGCAGTATGTGTTTATTAAATATATAAAATATCTTTCAGGAAAGATTTTTCAAAGAGTATTCTAAAACTATACTTAGATACAATATTTCTATTATTCAATTTCATTTCTTTGAGTGATGCTAATTAATATCTATCTAGGCTTTACATAGAAATTTATAAAATTATTTATGCTTCTGAATGTGATTTTCAATGACTTATTTTAAAAAGTCTTTTGATAGCTAGAGCCACTAGATGAATATCAATGACAGTAACCACTTCAAAACTCACTGTCACATTCCAACTGAAAATAATCCTCCCACCTTCCTCCAACAGCTTCCTATATCATCACCACCTGTCAAGTTCTTTTCTTTCCATAGTTCTGACATTTCTGATGCTTCCCAGTCAAAAATGTCCGATAAAGCTTACTGACTGCACTCTAGCATTTCTTGGGAAGAATTTGGTTGATTTTAAGGTGATGTTTTGCGCATAACTAGAATTTACCAGTCAACTGGCACACAGGCTGGGCAGAGCTCTGTCAAACCGACCCTGGCTCCTCTGAGCAACTCCTTCATGCTCAGAAAGAGGAGTTAGATGCAGGAATTACAAGTGTGTGGGACTGAGGAAGACAGTTTATCTTTACTTAGCCTTGAGAAAAGTCTGCCGTCCAGAAATAGGGCTTGATGGCCCTTTATTTCTTCTCAGAGGACTTATTTACTGGTATACCTCACTCATCTTAGTCCAGTACCTGCTCTGAGATTTTAAAGCATGTTGAGAAATCTGTTGATCCAAAGTAGAATTATCCATAGATCTCTAGATACTCACTTTGCATTTTAGGAAATTCTAGATTTTCACCTAGGAGTTTTGAAAGGATATAAGGGTGGGACAGACAGTAGAGGGGTAAGTTTCACAATGGATAAGTTTAGCAATCTCACAACATAAGCCTAGTACTGTATAATGATCACATGTAGACATTAAGGCTGATAATATAAATAGATTACTTTCAACTTTAATTTTTTTCATTTACAAAGGTGTTTCTTTTGATGTTCTTCTTGTGGTACATAATTTCACTTTCAGGTCTTTTCTCCTTAACCAACATTTGCTCAGTTTTCTTGTATTTATTAATGGAATATCGTGTCCTGTGGGAAGATCTGGTAAGGAACAAATCTGGAGAAAGAATGGAAGTAAAGAGAGGGACTCACAAAGTGAGAAGACTCACACACACAAACAGAGCAAGTTTTACACTCAAAGGTGTACACACACTGAGGGGACAGGGGTCTAGCAGTAGTCTCATAGGTCCACAAGTGTGGACCATATGAAGTCACCAATGGGCACACACACAAACAAAAGAAAGGGACACTAATCAGAGAGAGAAAGAGACCTGGTGAGAGCAAGGAAAAGAATCAGAAAAAACAGAACTAGAAAATAGTAGAGAAAAAAAAGTTTGAAAACTTGAAAGTCAAACTCAAAGTATGGGGCTGGGGATTTAGCTCATTGGTTTCGCCTCCTGCTGTGCAAATGCAAGGGCCTGAGTTCACTACCTGGTACCAAAACAAAACAAAAAAACTCAAGGTATGCTAGAATCCAAGTTCCCTCAGTTGATGTGGAAGGACTGAGAGAGCATTTAGGAAGCAGGGCTGGTGAAAGGAAGAACGCCAAGCCCAGCCTGGATGACTTAGTAACTTAGTGAGACCCTGTCTCAAAATTAAAGAAAAAAAAAAAAAAGACTGGGGATGTAGCTCAGAGCAAAGGCTCTGGGTTCAACCTCCAGTATAATCAATCAATCAATCAATCAATCAAGTAACTAAGTTGACTCAATCAATTGCTCTCCTTTGTAGTATTCAAGAAATGCTGACAGGGCAGAGGCTCTGCCACTCAGAATCTCATAATGACAGTGTCCTGGCAGCGCTGAATCAGCAGAGAAGTGATGGAATCCTCTGTGATGTCACCCTGATTGCTGAGGAACAGAAATTCCATGCTCACAAGGCAGTCCTAGCTGCATGCAGTGACTATTTCCGGGTAAGTTGATGTAGCCTGTTTGTTTCTTTAGGATATCAATAAGCAGAAAATCACAGTGTTTCTTGGTCTGTCATTCAACAACGAGACAATTAGGTGGTCATTTCCAGAATTTGAATGCTAGGGTTTATGTTCTTTCCTGAGCAAAATGAGACCTGGAAATGTTTCCAATCTAGGATTGGAATACTCTGTAAAATAATTGATTAAAATAAAAATATTCCTAAATTTATGTATTGCTTCTGATTTTTTATTTTCAATACATGTTCTTAATACTTTCTAATTATTTGCTCTTAGTACAGAGATGCAGCTGACTCCCTGAAACTTTATGGTTGACGTGTAAGGTGTGTTGTTTTGTTTAGTAAAACTTTGGAGTTTTATTTCCAGCAGCTAATGGTATGTAGTGATATGTATTATTTTATATGTAATATATATGTATATATGCATTATTTTAATATATAAAGTATTGTTTTGAAGACAAAAGTGTACAGAACGCTTATAGCTCATTAAAGACTATTTAGTGTTTCCTGGGATTTTGGTGGACAAAGGACTTTATGTCCATAGCTTATTTAATCTTCACAAAAGCCCAGTTTACAAACATATGCATATCACTGAAATCACTTTCCATCTAAGAAAACTGCATTTCAGAGGTTAAGTAATTTTTTATAATGCAGACACTAAATAATAAGTCACATAGTTCCTACATAGCAGATCTGGAACTGATAACTCTGAACCACTAGTCTATTCTACCTTTTGGTATAGAGGACAATGATTAGCCAGAAATTTTTTTGAAATTAATTTCTGAATATACATTTAAAATTTTTTATTTAATTTTTCAGTGTTACTTAGGTTAATTGGTGACTAGGTAATATTTTAAAATATAACAGTATGAGTCTCTGTATGAACAGGAATATAACTTTATTTATAAAAAGTTCCCTCACCAAGATCTCTAAATAATACAGAAACCAGTGTAGGCCATAGGCAATCTTTTAATTGGCTTGGGTGTTTACAATGACTTCATTTTTCTTGTTTAAGAGACAATATACACTACACTCAATTGCCAGCCAGCAGTGATAGTAATTTTTCAAAGATGCCAAATCATAACTAAAGCCTTTGAAGAAGTTCTTTTAAATGTGATGAAGCTGAGTGCTGTAGAGGATAAAGAGGTCATTACTTGAAATGTGTTTCTAAAATAAAAAGTAGGGATTTATTTACAAACTGCAGAAAGGATGCAGAGTACTTTATCTGTAAAGTGACCTTTTAGTCCCATTAATATAGTGATACGTTGATACACCCTTACATCGTCAGGCATTCATTTTCCAGAAAGGTTTTAGTATTCCAAAGATGCTTTTGAAACAATAAAATATTTAGGATTGTGTGCACATTATGTAATACAAGTTTTGTCTTCTTGTAGATCACTATATAGCTTTCTTCATGATTAACAGGTTTCTGCCTTCTGGGTTTTGAATTTAATATTGGGAAATGGTTTTGTTTTATGCATGTGTATTTATAGCAGAGGATGAACAAATACATGCATATGAGCCCAAGAGACCATTTTACTTGTTGGCATTTCTCAATGATTTTTGCTACTCTTAGTTTTTAATCTCCTCTACCACAGTGCTCCTCATACTCTGGTAGAGTATGCCCAGAGAATGCCTCTTTTTTAATCCTTATATCAGGAGCTAGGGATATAACTCAGTGGTAGAGTCTTTGCCCATGCTTGAAACCCTGGCTTTTTTACGTGATGACTAAATTCTAGCAGCAACAGCACAAACCTTAATGTTCAGGGGCTTCCTAAACTTCTGTTTGTGTCCCATTGGCCAAGCAAATCACATGGCTGTTCCAGAATCAGGGTGAAAATGGGATGAGAAAGGGAGTGGACAGAGGAAGTGGAAGAATTTGTTGCCATTTTTGCAACTGAGAACAGTCAGGAACTATCAAGGATATATTTTACCCTACTTGCAAGCTAAGGAGTTAACCTACCACAGTCTTAGATGTTGGTAGAAAACACGGAACTCCTAAGTCAGAAACAAAGGACAGTTTATTATTTATAGAGACAACAATATCTGATTATTTTATTTGTACTGTTTTCCTGAGCCCAGATTCCCACAGGATGACACAAAGAGAGGTTGTATTACTGCACAAAAACTGCAATCTTTTATGGTGGGTAGTAAACACATCTGCCCTTCGCTCTGCAGGGAGACATTATTATACTGGACAGTAAGCATTCCTCCTCTTTACACTACCAAGAAACACCATGTATATTTTCCAGGATTATAAGCAGAGCTGCCCTTTGCTCCAGACTGGGATACCAGTCTGCCTCCAAGGCTGTTTGCTATGGAAACATCCTGAAAGAGAGAATTCAGAACAAAAGATAGTCATTGTTTCATTCACAATATATGCAGAAATGCAAGAGACCCTTGGAGATTTGTCTCCCAATAGCCACGTGCCATACCCTAGAATTACCATTGCTTTCCTTGTGTCTTATCTTCTACCATTGAAACTTGTGGAAACAATGTCCTGTCTCAGTAATTTCTGTCTCTCTCACAATTATGTTATCTTGTGCTTTGTAAGTGTTTAATAAGTATTTATTAAATTACGTATTTTCTAATTGTCATAGAATTCATGTGTATTTTAATTCTTAATATTCTTATTGTTAAAGATATGCAAATTATTCATGTTTTTTTTTCCTTCTGGTATGATCTTTTCAAGTTAAGTACTGTGATATAAAGTAGGGTTTTGTACTCTATCCTCTGGTATCTAGTAGATAATCTTGTTCTGATTCAGAAAAGGTGGGACCGAAAGAATGAGAAGCCTCAAACTTGATGTAAACTGTTCTTTTATGTTGGTGTAAGAGTTAACATCAGCTTTCCTTGCTTAAAATATGAATAATGAATGAGCAGTTGACTGCAGTATTGTGACTTCTTGTGATCATCAACATTTAACAAAGAAAGTGTAGGACTGCATTTGAGACTCAAGAAATGACTTTTTTAAAAAATAAAAATTTCAGGCTTAATTTTATGGTATGGAAACAGTATGGCCTTAGTCAAATGCTGTAACTGAGTCAGAGCAAGAACTTCATGTATAAGAGTACAGAGCAATGGTAAAAAGAAGAAAAGGATGAGCTTAGGAGTCAAGTCTGAGTGTGAATCTAGCAGTTGGGACTGTGTCTGTGTGTTCACCTTGTTTCTCACAGAGCTTGAAAAATATGTTCGCTTTTAGTGTTTCTGAGTTATTAATTCTCTTTACCATCTATGCTATGAACATAGGAAGGTCATCTTTTTTCTTGTCTTAGTTACTTTCCAGTTGCTGGGACAAAATATCTGACACCTGTAAGTTAAAGGAGGAGAGGTTTATTTTGGATCACAGTTTGTAGATATTTCAGTCCATAATTGGCTGATTCCAAGGCAGGGTGGCATGGCAGAGGAGAAACAGTCCACAGCATGGTAGGCAGAAAGCAGAGTAGGGTCCAGGGAAAAAGGAGATACACACACACACACACACACACACACACACACACACAAACACAAACACACACACCTTTCTAGGCTACACCCATAGTTCCCAACTCTTCCCACCAGGTTTCCCTTCCCCAAATCACACCCGGCTATAAACCCATCAGTGAACTAATCCAGTATCACACCCATGTTCCAGTCACTTCCCAAAAGGCCCACCTATGAGGGTATAAGGCTTTAGGGAGACATCTAGATACAAGCTATAACGTTTATTTTTCTGTTTGCACCAATAAATTGATGATCATCAATTTTCAGCATATAAAATAAGGTGAATAACACACTAAGCATCATATCTGACACACAACAGATTTTCAATAAACAGCCTTTTCAGTCCTCGGACTAAATTGTGATTCTGGCCATACGTTGCATGGGTGTTAGTGGGAAGAAAGGTTAGTTCATCTTTTGGGTCAGCTGGTTACTGGTCTCTTTTCTTTTGATAGGTTAGAAAACCTTTTGGATTTATCCTTTTCCATCATTTCATTTTCTGAATCTGATGTTACCTCTTATGTAGATTATTTAAGTAGCTATGTAATTTTTCTCTTTCCCTGGGTGTTTCTTCTCAAACCATTAAGTAGGATTGTGTGGTTGACTTTCACTCCTTGCTCACATGAACACCTACATTTTCTGGCCAAGGAAGCAGATGTTTTGAGTGTCTAACATAGTTTCATGTATGTTTTCATGTAAAGTGATTCACCTCACCACCTGGCTGCTAGCTTCCTGGCATGGCCTTCACTACATCTCATCACCATTCACCTACCTCTTTGCTCCCCTATGTGTTTGTTCAATGTTGCTGCAACACTCTTCTCCAGACACACACTGTTCCACCGTAGGGACTTTGCATTTTTTGGCTTTGCGTCTGACACAGCCTACTTACCACTTGGTCTACCTTCTCTATCTTCCAAGGTTTATCACAGCCAAAAACAAGAGTGATGTCTTTCATTAAACCTGATCTTGACCATCCTCTGTCAATTCCCTAAATTTATATACAAGATCTTTTTTTTTTGAAGTCTTAAAACTTTCAGCTGGTCTCTTCAAAGAATTAAAGATCACGTCCACATGTTACAGTTCCCTTACCAGTAACGTCTTAGAGAGGGACTCTGACTATCTAAGAACTAGTGAGCAACAATTGAGTTGGGCAATATTGAACCAGAGGTAGCAGAAGTTAGGAGGCTGTGTTCTAGAGTTTGTATGTGAGAGGGGAGAGCAGATCAGCTTTTTATCCTCTATTTTTAGAAGCCCCTCACACTCAGGAAACACATAAATTGTCAAGCCTCAATGTGGGCAACCCTGGGCTATGGGTCACTCTTTAGTTCTGGAGGCTGTTGTTTTGCATTTGCTGTCTCCAGCTTAAATCTCCATGAACACCTACAATTTTTGGCCAGGAAGCAGATGTCTTGACTGTCTAAAATAGTTTCATATATGTGTTGGTAAAGTGATTCAAATATGACATTTTGGAAAGTTAAATATTTTCACATCTTTTTCAGTTAGAGCCCAAGTGTACTTCTGCCTATGTAATTTTTAGATTTGAGACAAGGGCATAAAGCCTATGATATAAAAAGTTATGTTCCATGTATTTTTATAATTATATTCTATAGTCATTATTTGATTAAAATGGTATAAAAGGCTATTAATGAGTATATAATGTATAATCAGAAATTTATTTTCAGTTCAGTAAGAATTCATTACATACCTGATATTTTCTAGACCCTGAATGAATTCAAAGTCTGATAGGAGATTCCTACAAGTGAAAAAATAACTGTAGTGCAATGTAATTCATACTAAGACTATGAGCTTTAGAGTGCCTCAAGACTTTTTAATCTCTTGTTCTTTCTTTGCCATTCTCTAACAGTAACAATAATAATGACCATTAATCGAGCATTTACTTATATTTAATGTTTTATATGGACTGACTCACATCATCCTCTAAAGAGACTTATAAGACTGGTTTTACTATTATCTATCCACTTTAAAAATAAAGGAGGCAATTTGATCTTAAGCAATTTATACTAAGGACCTGAAGAGTGGTTAAGAGCTAGCTGGTGGTGACCTGCACTTAGTGTGGAGCAGACGGCTAGAGAGAATAGAATCTGTTTGAGAGGTGCTGCGGAAGAGGTGGGATTGATAGGACTTGTGGTGGGTGAAGACTAAAGGCCCCTGGTTTAAGAGACAGGAACAGTGGGAGCAAGGGAGTGTTCTTGCTAACCACAGGCCTGAGGTATAGAAAGTGCTGGGAGAGAACAGCCCTGGGCATTTTAAGGAAGCTGTGCCATTGAGGAAGCAGTGAAAGAAAAAGGCTGTATATTTGAATGTGTCTAGTCCTGGTGGAACAAATGTTCTTTTCGCCTGTCTGATCTTTGCATCCCCAGAGCCTGCTACAGTGCCTGGCACGAGACAGGCTCTCTATCTTCATTCTCCATGTTGCTCTTTGATTGGAGCATTCCTTGCTGGGTCATGCTGGTGGACACTCACAATCCTCTCTTCAGAATTACCCTCCTTCCAAAAGCCACATATATTTTATGTGTATTTATTTCTCTCTTTAACACATTACCTTGTCTAATTTCTTTTTTTTTAATTTCTTAAGAAAGTATCCGATAAAAACTTGAAGGTAATAGCACTGCTGGCATTAAAACATAAATGGAATCATTGTTGAATTCATGCAGTCTGCTATTCAGTCATTTTATAGACTCTTCATTAACATTGCTGATTCTCAGAAATCACATGTACAGACACTTGGAGCAGCACAAACTTGACAGTTATTTGCTTTTAGCCCCAAGACTTCAGCCTTCTGCCTCTATTCCTATAGCCTGCTCCTCAACCTCCACCAATTTTATGAATCCCCAGTATACTTACAGTAAATTATCTTTTAGCTTAATAATAAATTAGTAACAAAAATGAATGTGCCATTCATTTGTCACTTATAAGCTGTCAAATGCTACATAGATATTAAAGGACTTTAAATTGTCAGTTTTTGTCATTTGTTCAGTCATCTGCAGCACCATTTTCTTCTGGCCATATTCTAAGCAGTTAGTGGACTCAAGGCTGTAATTAGGATTCACTCATTTGTTTTGTAGAAATATTGTCACAATCTGATTAAGACAGTCCTCAAAAATTGAATTTTAGCTGAGACTTACATTGAATTTCCTTTTCATAAAAAATAAATATAAATAATAGTAAAATAACCCAAAGACCTTTAATACATATAATAATTTTAGTTTACCACTTTGATGGTTACTATAAGCATATCAATATCTACTGCTACCCTATAAATAGCAAGCATTACTCTGTAGTTATTTAATTGGTTCATGAATGTCATTAAGATTAAATCCCACAATGTTCAATATTTTCCATAGACCATTTTACAGTAGCCTGTTCTGTGATTAATTACTTTGCTTGAGGCCAAACAAGCACTCCTGAGTCATGCTTGTTAATTGTCAATACTGATGAGCTATAGGATGTAAATCAGGTATGCTGTAACACACTGTGTTAGTTCAATGGACTTTTTTTGTGTGTGGGAAATCTTTCTTGAGGAAGCATTTAGTGAGTTCTGGGCTTCAGTGGTTTTTGGCTATAGTTTGGATGTTGACTGACCCCTGAAGGCCCATGTGGTAAAGGCTTGGTCCTTATGGCAGTGCTATTGAGAGTGATGGAACCTCTGAGAGGTGAGGCCTGGTGAGAGGTCTTCAGGTCATTGCAGGGTGCCCTGGAAGAGAACTGTGGAACCCCAGTCCCTTCTCTATCTTGGTCTCTGGCTCATGATGTAAGCAGTTTTGCTCTACCTTGCACTGCCCACATGATTTGCTGCCTCAAAGCAATGAGGCCACTGATTATCAATGGAAGCTTTTGAAATAAACCCTTTATCTTTATAAGTTGATTATCTCTGGTATTTGGTACAGTAATGGAAAGTTGACTGGTATGGTTTCTTATCTCATCCTGGATGTTTAAGAAGCAGTTCACCAACAGCCTATCTTGAGGAGCAATGATATAAATAATATACAATCTGGATAAGTAAATCATTCTGTTTTTTAAAGATATATTTAAAGATACCTTCATTATTAGGTAATATATGATATGGCTAATTTCTTTTCTTTTTTTTGTTTGGTATGGGGGATCAAACTCATGTCCTTGCACTTGCGAGGCAGGCAGTGGAACCACTGAGCTAAATCCCTGGCCCGATATGGCTAATTTCTATTGAAGATACTTTTGTCATTCTTTTAGACATCAGGGAGACTTGTACAAATTATTTTCTTTCTAATTATTCTTGTCAGTATTATTTTTGAATACATGCATCATTATATTTCTTTTCATTCTTCTTACTTGAAAACATTCTCTAACAAATCTTGCACACTATTGCCAAAATATGAACCTCCCATGATGTCCTTCAATAGCTGAATAGGTAAACTGTGGTATGGTATTTCATACAATGGAATATAATTCAATAAAAACATTCCACTCAATGAAATGAGCTATCAATCCATGAAAAGACACAATGGAAACTTGAATTTATACTAACTGAAAGAAGCCAATCTGAAAAGACTATGTGTTGGGTGATTCTACGAATACGGCATTCTGGAAAGGGCACAACCATGGAGACAGTAAAAAGATCAGTGGTTGCCAGGGGCTTCAGGGAACAAGGGATAAATAAGTAGCAGGAGTTTCAGGGGAGTGAGACTATTCTATATGATACTGTGGTGGTCATCATAAATTTGTGAAAATCCATAAAATGTTAGTACCAGGAGTGAATCTAATGTGAATTATGGATTTTGGTTGATGGTGATTTGTAAATGTTGGTTTATTATGTTGCTGGAAGAGAAATCTATACTTGGGGCGGGGTCAGGGGCTGTATGGAACTAGCTCACTAATTTCTGCTCAATTTGCCTAAAAATTAAAATGCACGAATTAAATGCTTTAAAATGGAAATCAAAATATTACAGTTACCTTGCAGCTTTCTAATAACTGTTTTATTGTTTTCAGAAAGGATAAACTTCCAGTGATGGATCTTTTTTTAAAAAAAAAATTGAGCAATTAGGTTGTGAAAATGCAATATATCCCTTTGGAGAACTGACAGCCTTCATACAGTAAGACATGGGTAGTCAGGTCTTAGTTTCGAAGTGGAGTGACTCAAAGAATAACAGGTGTGGATGTTTTCAGGCAGAGAGCAGCACTCTGGAACTGATCTGACTGGTCTTTCCAATACAGGGCATTAGTTCTCATCCAGATTTCACAGGGGGCACTTGCATGAGCAGCCTGTGATACTGATGCATTCTCATGAGAGAAACATAAATAGGACACTGGATTGGTCTGGGTTATCTAAAGACACAAAATCAATGAGAGAGAGATGACTGATTATTGGAATAGCCAGTGGCAGAAGTCTACATTCCAGTCAGAGTCTATTCCCAAGGCAGATGACCAATGTCCGAGCCTAACACAGCAGAAAGGACTTATTTCTTAACACAAGCTGTTATTTTATTCAGACCTTCAACCAACTGTATGAGGTGTAGAGAAGCCTCTGTTAAGGGAAGGCAATCTGCTTTACTCTGTCTCCCAACTCAAATATTAATCACACCCAGACACACCCTAACAGACAAACCAAGAAATAATGATCCATAGAGCTATTTCTGATTATATAGCTCATGTTACCTTAGACAGAAAAGAATTTGTCCTTCATTGGTCCTCAGTTATGTATATGTATAAATGAAGAAAGAACTATAAAAATTTGGCTCTCAATTATCTTTTGCTTCTAATGTTGGAAAACTAACATCCAAATAACCCCAACCCTTAGTGGCTAGGGGAAGGAAATAGCAATTTTTTATTGATCTAATAAGGAACCTAAAAGACACATTCCTCTATTTCTTATTAGGCTTTTTTTCTGAAGCAGCAAAACAGTCACTGGTTTCAATAAGTCTTTTGGACAGGAAACTAGAAGTTTGGAGGACCAAGTTACCATTCTTTACTGGAGATTGTCTAACAAGGCCAAGAAAATCCTGGAAGATGTGTAGAAGTATTTTCAGGGCCATAACCCTTAATAATTCTTAGTCTTTATTTCTGTTTGGTGAATGAGAGATTCCCAGTGCAACATAAGTGTATTTCAGGTGAGAATGGGAGGAGGGACAGCATGGTGACACAATGTGTTTATCATGTATGCCATGATTTCATTGCTAGGTCATTTATCTTTTGTATAACCAGTCCACAGCAAATTCCACTAGCTCAGCACTGGAGGTAATATAATAAAATTGCTGTGTTTTAAAATTTTAGTCTATTAGTACATGTTTGCAGTACATAATGTTTAATGTCCTTGTGTGGAGTTGGTAAAACATCTTAATTCTTTTTTTCATCTCCTTTCCCTTCTCTCTCTGTCTCCTCCCCCATCTCTTGATCCCCTTCCTATTTTTTTTCTTTTTTTGCACGTGTTTGTAATACATAATATTTACTTTCCTTGTGTGAAGTTGGTACATTCCCAGAATACATCCTAATTCCTATTTTTCATCCCTTGTCTTTTCTCTCCCACCCCCTTCTTCCATGTCTTGATCCCCTTCCCCTTGGAGAAAGATCTATTTCTCTACTTCCTATTATCTCTTTTATTTTGTTCTTTATTTTTACTCAGCCTTTCTCATATAAGAGAAACCATACAGTGTTTAAGCTTGTGTGTCTGATTTATTTCACTTAACATTGTGGTCTCAAGGTGTATCCATTTTCCTACAAATGAGTTAAGTCTATCTTTATGCAAAGTAATACTCCATTGTGTGTAAATACCACATTTTCTTTATCCATTCATCTGTTGGTGACATGTGGGTTGCTTCCAAGGTTTAGTTCTTATGAATTGCGCTTAGAATGGGAGATATGTTCTACTCTGAGTGCTATAAGAGATGGTTGCTGAAAGTAGTAATGGGAATCATATCTTCCTATTCTAGGCAAAGTCAGTTTCAAAAAGCTTTTTGATAAAACTCCTAGAAAAATCAGTGAAATATGTCCTCATAGTTGGAATGAGGCAATATTTCTAATAGTGATGAAACTTAATAATTACTCATAGCAAATATATGGGTGTTGAAGCAAATCTCAAAACTGTAATAAAAAGATATTTGTGCCTTTTTACATAATGAATAAAGTCACTCTAAAAAGGCAAAGAAAAATTCTTAAATTATAACATAAAGTTGAATTTCCTTGCCACAATCTTTAAAAATTCTATAAATTTATCTAAAACCCCAACTCAGTGAGAGACACAAAATACTTACATATTCAGACTCTTGAATTAAAATTAAACATCAGAGTTATTACAAACTAATCCCCTGGCTATGTAAATGTTAATTAATTGAAATTTCTTTGTGGAATAGAATGTTGATGGAGTAAAGATAGGCTAAAAAATGAATATATTTCTTACTAAGCAAATAGTGATTGTTTTCAAGCTGCAGAGGGACGGAGAATTCACCTTTTTAAAACATCTTTGTTTTTAGCCTCGGTACTAGGTATGTTCACATTCCTTAATTTGTTCAATCCTCCAAATAGTCTTAGATGTAGATGTTACAGCTTTCTAGAGGATGAAATTGAGGCTGCTAAACATCAAGTTGTTCAAGATCACACCATTGCTGGATGCCAGAGTCCACAGATCCACATGCCACCAACCTCCCTAAATTTTTCATTATGCCCAGCAGTGTGGGACTCAAGAGAACATTTTCTTTAAGGTTACCACCGGCTCTTGAGCATTATGAGCGGGATAACTTCCCCCCAAAGCTGTCCATGTCCTAATCACTGGAGCCTGTGATTAAGCTAAGGGCCTTGACTTGGAGAGATTATCCTGGATTATATATCTGGGCACAGTGTAATCAAAGGGCCTTGAAAGATGGAAGAGGAAGTTAGAACAATTAGAGGAGATGTGAGGACGGGGCAGAGGTTGAAGGGATATGATTTCTGGCTTTGAAGTCAGACACATAAAGCAAATGATCTCTAGAAGCCAAAAAAGTCAAAAGACAGATGCTCCCTAGAGTCTCTAGCAGGAGCACAGCCCTCCTGACACCTTGATTTTACCCCAATGAAACCCATTTTAAACGCTAGCCACCAGAACTGTAAGGTGACAAATTTGTATTATTTTAAACCACTCAATTTGTGGCATTGTCATAGCAGCAAGGAAACTAATACAACCACCTTCGCAATAGCTAACTAAAGTGAAGTTTTCCTTGATACATCTGTGAATTTTCAGATGTGACTTTTGTTCAGTATAATTTTTGTGGACCTAGTCTCATAGATGCTACCTGAAAATGTAGAGAAATAACCAATCATAAGTCTCAGATGTGAAGAGCAATTATACCATATATAGTATAAGGACTACTACATAAGAAGCAAGTGGGTTTCTTTATCTCAAACAAAATATCAGGAGAGAGAGAAGGATTTGACATATTTGGTAGAGAAAATTTTATTATTGTATGGTTATGGAAAAACTTTTTTTTTTTCCTTTTCTTCCTCAGCACTGTAATTCCAAAGGGTCCCCTCTTTTAATATTTCAGTTTTGCTTTCTTAAGAACAGATCCTAAAAGGTGCTCAGTCATTAAATTTTATAACTTTAAACAGCAGAAGTTCTATCTATATCATGTAACTTTGTGAGAAAAGAATACTTACCTCTCTTCTCTCTGTTTTTCTTTTTTTTTTTTTTTTTTTGATACCAGGGATTGAACTCAGGTCCTTGAGCTTGCTCAGCAAGCAGTGAAACCACTGAGCTAAATCCCCAGCCCTTCTCTCTATTCTTAACTTGCCATATTGTTTTAGGAAATTCACTTCATTTTCTGTGGCTCGGTTTCTTTGTTTGTAAAGTGGAGATAATGTCTGCATGTTTCCAATTTTTAAAAAATCTACTGAGACAATATAAGTACCCGTATTAGATGGGAATAAAAATAGTTATACCAATGCTAGGTGGTGGTTTTGTTATTTTTAAAAAGTCCTTGAGCTGGGCATAGTGACACAATCCTGTAATCCCAGCACCCTAGAAGGCTTGAGGCTGGAGAATCACAAATTCAAATTCAGCCTGGACTACTTAGTGACTTAGCAAGACCCTGTCTCAAAATTAAAAAATGATCTGGGGATGTAGATCAGTGTAAAGGCCCTGGGTTCAATCCCCAGTACCATACATGCAAAAAAGTCCCTGAAGTCCCCTCCTCAGTATACATATACATAGATTTAGGTCTTACAATGAAAGACCTAGTTAAGGTCTTTTGATTGCATGATGGAGAAATAAAGTGACATTTAGTAAACAAGCTGTTTTTATTGAGAAGCTACTCGATGTTTTGAAATAAGTTTTACAAGTACCCTCAATCAGAATTTATATTCATTTCTTAGCATTCCTGGAGCTTAAATATTCCTTACTTACTGAAGCAAAGGAAGAAAAAGCATACTGTGGGAATCAAGCCAACTTCACAGCTTGCTGTGACTTGCTGAATTAGATTATTTTCCCTTTTATCACAGACAACGTTTGTCAAAATGGATAAGAAGTTACTTTATAAATTTATTGTCATAAAGTGTAAAAGTGAAAAATTAACATTGCAGTGGCCTCTGAAGTCAGGGTTTGTGCAGCCTTGTACAGATGAGCCTGGGGATGGGGGAGAAAATGCACTATATGTAAATTTCTATGTCAATAATTATTTCTGCTTTGGAGTTTATATTATGCACATGACACATTTATACCATATAATATATTTGTATAATTTATAAGTATATAAATAATAGGACCATGCTCAAAAACCATATCAACAGTTATTTGAATAATCAAAAATGTTCAGAGAGTACTATAAGCATGAAATAAGACATACAGTAGGGTATGAAAATTTTAGCTAGTGAGAAATTAAGATTAATGAAAAATGTGTTTTGGTTCACAGACTTTTTTTTGCATAGCCAGAAGCCACAAACCAGTTACAGGAAATGATAAACCATAGCAATTAAGTTGAAAATTTATTATGATAAGAGAAAGAAATCTCCATTCTGTAGATAACTCGATTCTATTTATAAGTATCATCAGGGCAGAGATTTTTGCTTCCTGATTCAGTGATAAATTTGCACTACCTCTAACAGAGCAAAGTATATTGTAGGCACTGAACAAATAATTATTGACTGAACATACAAGTTTGTTGATATTATGTACCAAGAAGCGGCATAACGTTTTTCTTACAATTGCAGAATAGCTTTACCAGCATATCATAAAAGAGCCTCGGGTAGAGCTGTTATTAAATGAAAGTTTTATTCTTTTTTTTCCTTACGTTGCCTGAACACACCCTAAGTAGTGAGTGCATCTCTCTGTCCACAGACTTTCTGCATGTCTTTTTTCTAATTCACTGACTCTAACTTGCCGTCTGGGTCTGTTTATGTACCAGTGTTTCTGTTTTACTCTGTCTCAGTCCTTCCTTCCTTTGTTCATTTGTCTTTTTTCATTGATTTTTCTCTTTAAATGTCTCTCTAAATTATAAATATATACTTTGTCTTTATAGTGAATAAACTTTGAATCACATGTTGATAACTCATAGAGTAGAAAAATGGAATTTTTTTTATCTTTCTCTGACAAAACCCCACAATATTAAATTAACCTTTAGTGTGGGTTTTGGGATTTTTTGACAAGAAAAATGTCTTTGTAACTTTACTTTGTCATCTACTTTAGTATAGAAGAAATAATCTTCATACCTAATTTTCATAAAAATGCTTACATTTATATTTTTATCTTGTTTCCTCCAGGATAATTAATTTAAATATAACAGTTCTTCATAGTGGCTGAGCAAATTTTAATGAAGAGAAATATACTATTATAAATTGTTTTGTTCAAATTATATATATATATCACAGTAAGCATAAAACATTAAGTGTAGTAAAGTATGTGTGAATTATTAATACAATGAAACAGATATATAATTGTGTATAATGCTAAAACTATCGTGATGAAATTTAATCTTTCTCTGAGATTCAAAAACCATTTGAATACCTGCCTTTTGCACTTATGTTGCCATGAGGAAAAAATGGACATAATATTTTGAGTTTTTGGATTATAGATAAATAGAAAATGACTTTTGTGGTGAAGATATGTCTATTACTGTAAACAGTCTATTAAGATTTAAAATAATATTTCAAGGTAATGGAAGCATATAAAAAACTGCTAAGATTGATAGAAACTCAAATATGTAATTGATAGGAAGGAAGCAATTTTGTAAGCTGTGTATTTCAGGAACTAAAATAAGAGGGAGTTGAGTGGGAAATAATGTTTATTTATTCAGGTACTGATAAATCAGTGCACAGAATAAGGTAAAAAAATTAAAAATTTTCAACTAAAATTATATTCTAGATAAAATTATAAATATGACTAAATTATAAACATGACTTCATAGGCACTATTACTGGAATTTAAAGAAAAGGAATTCACTGACTTTGGCAGGTTCTGATTAAATGTCTACTATAAGCCAGGTAATGTGCATTTTGGCATTAAATCTATGTGATGGTTCCCCAAAGCAGGTAGTTCACTTTTGTGCTCATTGAAACTGAGGCTTACAAAAGTAAAGTAACCTGGCCAAGGGCACATAACAAATAAGGGATGTAAGCAAGGCTCAACCCTGTATCTGTTGGGCTCCACAGCACAAATTCTCAACTCCAGTCTCAGCTGTGTCCTACTCTGCTGAATAGTTCTGTATCACAGTAAAGACTGAAACTGTAAAGTTGATATGACTGGAATTTGGGGTGCAAATTAGCATGACATTGTTAAAAAATTTGTTAAGTTTACAGGTATGTTTTAGGTATACAATATGATGACATTCATCATTGGGAATTTGTACCTTTACATGATGTATCTTGATTCTTATTTTTTTCCCCATTCTCCTGCCTTCCCTTCACCCCCTCCACTCCCACCCATTTACAAAGACTTTGTTTCTTTTTTTTCCTTTTCTCTTATTTGGGCCCAGGATTTAGCTCAGTGGTGCCGCTGCCTGCCTCGCAAGTGCAAGGTCCCAAGTTCAATCCCCAGTTCAAAAAAACCCACAAAAACCTTTTTCTCGCATTTTTTCCTTTCCTTTCTTTCCTTTCCCCTATCACTTTCACTTCTCCTTTCCCCTTTGGACCTTTTCTTTCTGTTTCACTTTATCTATTATACATTTTGATCTTCATTTACACTTTCAGTTTCTCCACCAGAGAAACTATTTGGTATATACACATGTGATTCCTATTTATTTCACTTAAGAGTATGGCCTCAATGTGCATTTTACAGTTGCTAATTTTGAAATAATCACAAGCATGTCTTGATGAGTATCTAATCCATTATGCTTAAGACTTAGGAGGTTAACAAGCACAGCCACACTAGTGTGTCTGACCAATTTTATTTGAGTTCAGAGAGAGAAAGCAAATATAATTTTAATAAGAGGTTTCTAGTTCTCCAGGATTTTTATCCAAGGCCTAAGGAATTTATCATTAGGAGAATAGCTGATCTGGTCTACTTATAGGTTAAGGTTTGCTAGTTGATTCCATTATTCTGCAGAAAGATTGAAGGAACAGGTAATTCCAAATATACAACAAACACTTAGACATGTGTAGAAACTAAGTGGAAAAGAGCATGGAGGATAAAGAAATGAATTGTGCCATGCAGCAGAACCAAGGTGATTAACTATCAAATAATTCAGAAAAGTATAGACTAGAATGTGGCAGAGATGGCCAGCCAATTTATGCTGCCTTTCTGAAGTTGTTAATTGAAAATGTCTACTTGTCTAAGAACTTCATTTGCCGGCACCATTTGCATCTGTGTGGGGCTACTTGACTAGTTCTTGCGAGAAGAATATGAATTGGAGATTGGAGTTACTTGCAGAACAAAGTCATTATGAAGCAGATGTACCTGTCCCATAGTCTCTCTTTCCCCCTCTGCAAGCCAGATAGAAAATACTTAGAGGACCTCAGATGAGAGGAGAGTCCTGGGAGAAAAGGAGCACAGGCCCTAGATGACCAAGTGGATGGTTGCTCAGCTAGGAATACACACACTGGGCCATCCCTTGAGTGAGTGAGCCAATGGGGATTTGGGCTTTATCTTTTATAAAATTACCTAAGATTATAATATCATATCACCTTAACTAATACCAAGTGGGTGAGGTATGATAATGAGGAAAATGCTTATGACCCATTCAGAAAGGATATAATAAGTATAATTAATACTGAGTGAAGAAAACGTTTTTAGTGCTACATATGTCTGAGGAGAAAAAAGAAACAAAAGAGCATGAAAAATAGTAGACCAAATATTTTAGTCATCACAAAATATGTGAAGGCATCCTTGGTTAGAGGATCCTTGAAAGATCCAAACTCTGATTTATTAAAATGTAAATCTTTATTATAAATGTGCCTCCCAAATGTATGTGAAACACTAATAAAAATATATGTATAATAATACTAATATGCCACAAACTGTAATTTAAAATGAACAGAATTAGGACAGAAAATGAAATTCTATATTGACCAAAGTAATACTCCATCAAAAAGATAATGTGTCTGAATCTATATCCATAGACAAAACTTCAAAATATCATAAGGAGAAAACAACATGTTCTCAGAGTGAGAAACACTCTTTTCTCTGAAGCTGACAGATCATTTAGATTAAAAGAAATAAAAATGTAGATAGAGAATATGAATAGTACATATTCTGAGCACGCATAAAACAGTAGTAAAACTAGTTAAGTTGATTGTTCTGATCCCATGGTAAGTAGCCCATAAAGAATTCATTAAAACCAAGCATTAATTAAAAAGTTAATAATCTCCCATCATACTACTTGCATTTAAAAAAATACTCTTAATAATTCATGAGATAAAGCGAAAAACAATATAAAAAGAACAAAATATTTGAACTGAATACTAATGAAAACATATTAATGTTCTTAATATGATTTGAAGGAAGATGGCCATGCTTTTTTGCAGTTTGGGTTCCTTAGGAAGAAGACTTTGAGAGAGAGTTTGGTGTAAATGGTACTTCCACCCAGCACCTAGTACACTCAGGAGGGAGGTAACGAGAGCAGGATTGAGCGGAAGGATAAGTTAGTCTTTTCTCTTTTGGTACTAGGGATTGAACCCAAAACCTTTACACTGAACCACATCCTCAGTCATATTTTAATTTTTTTATTTTGAGGCAGGATCTCTAAGGTACTGAGTAGCCCAGGGTAGGCTCAAACTTGTGATTCTCCTGCTGAAAGTCTTTCAGAGTGGATGCACCATTATGTCAGTGGTATAAGTTGGTCTTTGACGTGAACCCAGCAACCACCTCAATGGACTCCACTGGGAAGATTGGAGCTAAAATGCCCTTGACAGTGGGCTGTGGTGACCAGGTCTTTATATTTTCCCATAGATTATGCATTTGACATGGGTCGTCCTGGGAGAGGGTGTGACCTTGAACCAGGCACTTTCAGTGGCTGAGTCAATGCCCAAAGAAGCCAGAAGCTGAAGTCTCCCTGCCCACAATTTTCTCAGCAGCTGCGATAACAAACCTTCATTAAAGGTGGATTGGGTTGCATATCGTAACATTTCTTCCAAGCCTTGGTGCAATGACTTGACAACAAAGAACATCCAGAGCTATGCTTTCAATCCTTTAGTAAAATAGCTGGAAGAAGGAAATGGGATAAAACAATCCTAACAAAATAACTAGAAGAAGGAAATGGGATAAAACAAGGTATATAATCCTGCTTATCTTGAAATACCAAAAATATAAAGTTTGATCAACAAGATGGTCAACATTTTATACCATTTTAAAAAATTGATTATTTAGGTGAACCTTGATGAAATTACTCAAGAATTCTAAAATAAGAAAAATACATTTGAAGGAATGGAAAAGGTGACTTTTAGACACGAAGAAAACTGGTTATCAAAAATACCATAGAAGCTTTATACCAATAAAATTCTAAACCTTGGCTGACAAATTTATAGGAAAATATAAATTACCAAAATGAGACCAAAGAAAAGATAAATTATAAGAATTTAGAGTAGTAATGAAAGCAGTCACACACCTCCTCAGAAAAGCAGTTGGCCCAGATTTTTCACTTGCTAATAGTACCACCCTTTCCTTAATAGCTGTTTCCCATAATAGGTGAATTTGTTCTAAAGTCTGGAAGAAGTTGGATAGCACACACCTCAAAAGACTAGCATAATTCTATTTCCAGTACACTACAAGGGTGACCAAAAAAATGAAAGCTATATTTCACTTATTAATGTAGGTGAAAATTGTAAATAAAATATAGCTACATCCAATAATCAGTTTCCAGTCTTTATTTTCTCTACTCAACAACATCTCAATACTTTTTATTTTTAAAAATACTTTGTTCCCTTGGCTTTCAGGGATCCACACACCCCACGTGTCCATCGTCCCTACCCCCCTCACTGGCTGCTCTTCAGCCTTTATGAGTTTTGCCTCATCTCTTCATCTTCTTAAAATTGGAGTGGGCCAGGCATGGTCTTTGTGCTTTCTTTTATACCAGCTAACATTGTGATCTCTGTCTCTCCCTGTCTGTCTGTCTGTCCGTCTGTCTGTCTCTCTCTGTCTCTCCCCGCCCCCCCCCATGGGATGACATATTATGGTTCTCCAAAGAAACACAACTGATAAAATGTGTTATGTGTTCAAAATCTAACTTCTTTGTTGTCTCATAAAACTGCTTCCTGCACACTCTTCTTCCATTTCAGTTCATGGTAACTCTGCAATTCTTTCAGTTCCCAAATAGCTGTGTCGTCTTTGATTTCTTTTGAGTCTAAACTGCCAGCAAGTCCCATGGCTCTAACCTTTAAAATATATCCAGGATCATCCACTTCTACCATTACCACTGTGAGGCCAGCCTCCATCATTTTTTTTTTTAATTTGCAGTGTGCTGCTGCTTTGTCATCCTATTTCAGTTCCTTTGGAGTCTGTTTCATTACTGTAGCCCCAGTGATTCTGTCGAAAGCACACTCAGTTTGCATCCCTTCTGCTGGCCACATTATGATGGCATCTATCCTCACTCAGAGTGAAAACCAGTTCCTCCTCCCGCTCTTGCCTTCCTTCCTCTCCAGTCACACTGGCCTTCTGCTGACTGTTTCTCAGCCTTGCCTGGGACACTGTCAGTGAGCACCTTTTCTCAGCTGTTTCCTCAGCCAGGATTGCTTTTCTAGACAGCTATATGACTTGCTCCTTTGCCTTCTGTAGTTCTTTGTCCGCAGATGACCTTTTTCGAAAATAGAACTTTAATTTTAATTGTGAGAACCTAACGTTTAAAGAATACTGTATTCATGTGTTTGTATAACTAAAAATAGTAAAGTCAAAAAAGCCAACATTTAGTTTTATTTTCTAAAAAAGAAACTTTTGAAGGTATCAGAAAATGAGTAAGATCTTTTGAGATTTTGCATCATATTTATTTAGCGGTGACAAGATTCTTGGATCTATAGATACAATTGTAAATTTAACTCTTATCAGTACCATATGTATATTTCAGGTTTCACAAGGAAAAGCTATTTTCATTAAGGCTGACTATGTTAGTTTTTATCTATACATATTTCTCTGTAGAATAACTAGTGTGGGCATGGGAGTCGAAAATCTTGGAGATACTACCACACTATCTCTGTTTATTTTCTGCTTATGAAGACATGGCTTTGCTGTTGATGAGACTGAATTAAAATGATTTTACCCATTTTCCAACTTAAAACTTACTAGATTCCTAGTGAAATTTCCTGCTTCAAAGGAAATTTAAGTGCAAAGACCTGCAATCCAGGGACATTCTGCTGTTTTCTTGATTCCAGTTGGCCTAATCTTACACAGATAATGTCACCCTGAAGCCACTAGATGGTTAGGAACAGGGAAAACTGGCCATGGAGCCACTTTGAAGCAGTAGAGTAATTAATTGGTTGAAGACCTAATGTAGTAGCTTGTGGTCTGTTCCCTTCAACTTTCGATATACCAAATTTTAATTCAGAAGATGGAGCTAAAATGCTGTGATAGGCTTTTTTAAAAAAAGTCATTTGTGAGTTTTAAAAAGTCCTTGAAAAACTATAGTTCTAAGGATTGTAGAAATTGATGTAAAGAATCATCCAGAGTTGAAAATGTGCTCTAGTTCACCTAAATCATAATAGACTTGCTTGTGAGTAGAAGTTAGCGTTTTGTATTGAGTATCTGATAATTAATCAGTTTGTATCTACCAAGAAGAGGCCTCAAGCAGTAACTTGTAAATTTGGCTAGAAAAAATAGCACGATTAATGAATGATGGCTTTGACATTCAGCAAAGCCAAATTAACAAGTCAATCTGATATTTTATGGACAGCCTGTTACAGAGCCACATACTTGGTGGACCTTCAATAAACTTTAATTGCATAGCTGACAATAAACAGTGACACATCTGCAGCCACTGGAGCTGCACATAGTGGAATAACTGGGACAAAGCAGACTTTAGGTGTGGTCTGGGACAGGACTGTGTGAATACCAAGAAGAGTGTGGGTTTTTTAAAAAAATTAAAATAACCTCATAATTTCCTTTCAAAACTGAGCACATTAAAAATAGAAATTCTTTTGCAATTCAGTTTTAAGTAGCAATTAATAATAATAATGGTCAAATGTTATTTCCTTTTAGATAGAAAACTGAGAACCATCATCTCATTTCTTTTTTTAGTTATTTGAATCAGTGCTAGAGAAGTCATTAACATATCTGAGCCAGATGACTATTATTTTCATTATTGTGCTTATAATTCACTATATTCATTATAGTGAATGGAGCATGGTGCACTGTGGTCTGTATTTTTTCCTTTATTGAAACTGATTTATTTCTTATTTCTGAATATAAGTGCTATGAAGATTGAAAAATATTTATAATCATAATACCTAACATTTTATATTGTTTACATGATGCCATTCATTGTGCTACATTCTTTCTATGTATTTACTCCAAGTGTACAGTGAAAGATCATTTCATTTTTTTTCATATTTTTGATACTTTTAAAATTATAACTTTCATGCTGTTTTATTTAAAATAAAAATTTCACTCATGCTTATTTGATCTCATGTATATAGTTAATCTCAGCTTCATCTGAAAGAATATATTTGGAGATAATAAAGCTGATGAAATTTTAAACCTTTAAAATTGAGTATTGAGTGAAGGCAGATGTTTTATAAAAGAGGTGCAAGACATCTGATCATGTGAACCTGATGAATAATCATTGGAGTCTGTAGGTATGCCACAATTCTGTTTATCATCTTAGTGAAAAACTGATTCAGAATGAATTGTCCACACTGTGGGATGATCAGCTGCTTGTTGAATCAATACTTTTAATTAGCC
This sequence comes from Heterocephalus glaber, assembly GCF_053883595.1. NCBI lineage: Eukaryota > Metazoa > Chordata > Mammalia > Rodentia > Bathyergidae > Heterocephalus > Heterocephalus glaber. The sequence continues at coordinate 10,359,752 of NW_028258327.1, read as the reverse complement.
CATCTGATGTTGATTAGATTCTGGGCTTGCATGCCTGGATTCCTGAAAGATTGAATTACCAGTATTCTTCTCATTTAGAGAGATTTGACTAAAGTGATGAGAGCTTTCATATCAAATCACTCATAACACATTGTGATCACAATAAAACTCTTAGATGCTTTCTGATCCTGCTACAAACCCATAGAAATTAGTCAACCTCATATGAGATTCCAATAATAGGTAATAGTAATGCAGTGCCTAGGTAGCAATGAGTAGACACCCTTGCAAGATCAGCTGTGAATAGAAGTAGAGACTGTCTAAGGACAATCTAATGTTTGCATTTATTTTTCCTTGCATTGAAGAGCCTAACAGTTTCCTAGTTTATTCAACTATTCTTGGGAGGGAGGAACACGAATAAGTTCTGAAGAATAGTGGTGAAGTGTGTGGGTTCAAGTCCTGATTTTCCCATTCACCAGCTTCATCACCTTGGGCTAGCTGCTAAACTTCACTGGTTCTCAGTTTCTCTTGTTTAAATGGAATAATAGTAACTACCTATTTCAGTGCTGTGAGGATAAAAATTTAATTCATGTAGGTCTCTGACAGCAGGGCCTGGTGTGGCAAATAGCCAAAAGCTGGATAAAGATGAGTTGCTCTTTTCATTGTTAAATACTGAAGTACAGCTGCAGTGTAGCCCTAGAAGAAAAAGTTATTTATTTTTTCTATTTGGCAGAACTCACTTCACTTGAAAAGAAAGATAAAGATGGATGATGTATATATTCATGCATATATAATATTTATAAAATATATTCATTTCTATATAAGTTTTGAGAAACATTATACTTATATGTAATAGAATTACAATAACTCCTCCATAGTTCCTTTTTTTTTTGGTACCAAGGATCGAACTCAGGACCTTGCACTTGCGAGGCAGGCGCAATGCCACTGAGCTATATCCCCAGCCCCCATAGTTACTTTTTTAATGGTATTTTGACTTGTGTGGATTTTTCTCCAACTCTTTTATTTTCATTTTGTAAGATGTAGACACACTGCCTTACCTGGCATAGATAAGACATCTAGTATATATGCAGAAAGAAATGAATTTGAACATTTGGGAAGAACCAAAAACTTCATATTTGTGGAGCTGGCCTGTTCTGCCTTAGATTAGGAAGGTTCCGGTGAAATGGTTGCTTAGCAACTAATGGAGTTAGATGAAACAGTCTGTTAGCTGGGCTCTTGCCTCATCTGTGTGTGTGCCTAATAACAGAGAGTCACTCCAGTGTGTGTTGCCTTGCTTCAAGCAGTGAAACCAGAGTCATGAATACAATAAAAGATTGAAAAGAGATGCCACTACTGGACTTGGAACCTGTGTGTATTGTCTTGTATGCCTTATTTTATGTGAGAATGGTTAAAGAAAAAGATATTTGAAAGAGGATATTAAAAATAAGAAAGGGACTGTTGAGATTTTATGTTACAATTTCAAATGATCATTAGCTTATATTGGGTTTTAAAAGAATAGAATAATCAACGTTAATTGAAGAAATGCCACATTGTTATCATCAGTCCCTCCAAAGAGTTCCCTTAACTAAATGTGTAATGGGTTTTGTGAGTGATATCATGAATTCTAGAACAGAAACACTGTGTTTTGGTACTTATTTGCTACTGGCTCCTGTTTATACCCATGACAGGCCTTGTGGCTAAATACTGACCACTCTCACTTGATCGACTGCAGCCTCACAGTCCTTGGTGGACCTCAGGAGGCCATTGCCAATACCAGAGTGGATAGACAAGAAACTTCCTTGTCATTCCTTACAGCAAACTGAAACTTCTTTTAGCTTCTTATTTCTGAACTGAAAAGGAATGCTGTGAGTGATTTGTGTCAAAAGCAAAGCATCTCTGAGATGATCCCATGAAATTCCTCTTCAGGAAAATATAAGAAGGAAATAGGCCAGAAAAAATTAGCCAGAGTAATTGGGGAAAAGGAGGTAATGGATTCTCCTTAAGGTTCTTAGTATTGCTGCCATCCAATAACATAGAATGACCATTCTTTGAAAGGCCAGAGCTTTGGAACTGTGATATCTCTATCATCTATATCTATATCAACTATCTCTATATATCTATATCTATTCATATACCTATACCTGTATCTTTTATTTCCTAAGCTATATTTGCTCTGCCCCTTTGAATCAGGTTCAATCCTCCCTTGCTGAAATTTGTGCTCAAACCTTTTCTCCCAGCTATATAGGATTTCTAGCATTTAACCATTAGCATTTTATGACTCAGAACTTGGAGTTGATGCTCTTTCCAGTGGGTGGTTTTAAGAGCTGTTACTGGATAGGGATGTTAAGCCGAAAAGAGAATAAACAAATTGGCCTTCCTCTTAAGAACAAGGGGAGAAAAATGTGAACAGAGTGTTTATGATATAATATTCTGAAGGTTTTACTAGTGCTTCTCCAGCAAGAGAGAGCCTGATACTGTACGTGAAGTATCAGGTGTCTCATCACTTCAAATATGCAAATAGAGAAAGAGTGTGAAAGGTGTGAGAGATTGACTATACCCATTCCTCTCAAACATTAGTGCACATGCAGTTCACTGTGGCTCTTATTAATACATACTTTACCATCCAGATCCAAGATTCTGCATTTCTTTTTTCTTTTCTTTTTTTTTTTTTTGGTGCTTCACATTTATTTTATTTTATTTTTTTCCCACTAAGTTTATTGGTACATGTTTGGTATAAAATACAGTTACATTCATCATTGGGATCTTGTACCATTACATGAGTATCTTGGTTCTTTCCCCCCCCCCTTCCCTTGCCCTCCCTTCACCCTCTCCAACTTTCCCTGTTTGCAAAGACTTTATTTCCATTTTTTCCATTTCTCATCATTTTTCCTTCCCTTCTTTCCTTTCCCCTGCCCCTCCCACTACCCCTATCCCTTTGGACCTATTCTTCCTATTTTGCATTATCGATTATTCATTCTAATCATTGGTACATTTTAGGTATACAATGTAATGACATTCATCATGGGAAATTTGCACCTTTACATAATTTCTCTTGGTTATTTTTCATCCTTGCCCAGTCCTCCCTTCAACCCCTCCATTCCTCCCTATTTACAAAGATTTTGTTCTTCTTTTTCCATTTTCTCATATTAATTCCATACCCTTCTTTCCTTTCCCCTACCCCTCCCACTTCCTTCCCCTTGCCCCTTTTCTTCCTATTTCACATTACCTATTTCACATTACCTATTATACATTTTAGTCCTTATTTACACTTTCAGTTTCTCACAACAGAGAAACTATTCAGTATTTATACATGTGTGTCCTATTTATTTCACTTAAGAATATCACCTCAATGTGCACCCATTTAGCTATAAATGTTTCTAATTTCTCATTTTTTATGTCTGAGTAGTACTCCATTTTATTAAAAAACCACATTTTTTTAATCCAGTCTCCAGTTGATGGGCATTTGGGCTGTTTCCAAGTTTTAGCTATTATGAATTATGCTGCTATGAACATGGGTGATACCATATATCACTGTGGTATGATTCTTTTTTTTCCCCATTAAGTTTATTGGTACATTTTCAATATAAAATACAGTTATATTCATCATTGGAATCTTGGACCATTACATGAGTACCTTAGTTCTTTTTTTTTTAGCCCCTTCCCTTGCCCTCCCTTCACCCCCTCCACCCTTCCCTATTTGCAGACTTTGTTTCCATTGTTTTTCCTTTTCTCATATTTTCTTTTCCTTTTTTTTCCCTTTCTCCTATCACTCCCACTTCCCCTGCACCTTTAGACCTTTTCTTTCTGTTACACAATATCAATTATACATTTTTTAAATTACAATATCAAGATCTAGGAGACATTACCACAGATTTTACAGAATTTAAAAGGATATACAAAGCATATTTCAAAAATCTGTTTTGAAATAAATTTGACAACTTCTAAGAAGTACCTTGGAAGACAAATTAATGAAACTGACACTGGAGGAAATATAAAATTTGAATAGCACCTATTAAAGAAAGTATATTCCTAGCTTGAAAACCTACCTATATGACAACAGCAGGCTCATATACATTTTAACTGATAAATTATATCAAACAATTAAAGCAGATAAAAGAAGGAACACTTCTCCCTTCATTTTAGGAACTCAACATTGTGCTAATCCTAAAACTGGATAAAGATAATAGAAGAAAAAAGTATGAACATAGATAGAAATTTGTTTAACAAAACAAACTATTAGAAGTCAGATCTGGCAGTATATAGAAAGTGGTTTTGTTATAGGGATGGCAGTGTTGGTTCAGCATTGGAAGATCCACCCCCAAAAGTCATCATTTTAACAGAGGAAAGGAAAAAGCCATATGATCCTGTCACTAGTTGGAGAAAAAGTATTGGACTAAATTCTACAGCTGTTCATGGTAAAAGCTATCAGGAGACTAAAAGTAGAACAGAAACTTCTCAACAGATTAAAGACATGTACTCCATACTTCCAGCGAGAATGCCTTATATGAATGGAGAAGATAAAATGCTTTCTCCTTAAGGTGGGGAACAAGGGCAGATATGCTTACTCTTTATCTGTCCATTAAACTTTGAAACCTAGTCCCCCCCAAAAATAGTCTGGCAATAAAATGACACAATTAGGATAGGATTGGCAAGGTAGAAGCAAAATCTTTATATGTAGATGAAATGATCACCTACAGAGAAAATACTAAGAAATCTCTAGGAGCCCCTAGAACTTGTATTTGAATTTAGCAGGATTAGAAAACACAAGGTATATATAAAAATTCAGGTCTGTGTATACTTGCTATAAATGAAGAATTGGATATTGAAATTTAAAAGTTATATAGGAGTACAAAGGTCCTAGAAAAGTTTAAAAAAAAAACCCAAAAACAGTGTTGGAAGACGTTTAGTACCTAATTTTAAGACATTTTCTAAAGCTACAGTAATCAAGGCAGTGTTGGTATAAGGAAAGACATATAGATCATTGGAATAAAACAGAGAATCTAGAAATAGAAACACACATATATGGTCCACTGAGTTTTGAAAGATTATTTAACATTAGCATTTTGTAGAATATAAACTCAATTCAAGAGCCAAGGAAGAGATAGTATTTTCAGTAAACGGCACTAGAACCCCTGGTATCCGTATATAAAAAATTAACCTCAACCCTTTATTTCCATACATGAAAATAACTTGAAGGGATCTATGAACCTAAATAAGAAAGCCCAAAAGTATAAAACTTTAAGAAGAAATTATAAGGGAAAATGTTTATGAATTCAGGGTAGGGAAGAACTACCTAGTATACAAAAGACATGATGTATAAAAGAAAAAAATTGATAAATGAGATTCCATCAAAATTTAGAACTTTAAAAGACATCGTTAAAATGAAAAGTAGTCCTTAAATGACCATATTTACAATGCATATAACCTATGACCAGAATATATAAAGAACTCTTAACAGCTCATTAATAGACAACCCAATTGAAAAATAGACATAAGAAGATGATAAATAGCCAGTACAGCACAAGGAAAGGTGTGCAACTCTAGAATCAGAAAAATACTAATCAGTACAATAACAAGATTGAATTATACACTCATTAGAGAGATGAAGTTCAAAGTTTTAAAAGCCTTGTCATGACTTTTTCTTTTTGTTGGATTCTCCCCCTTTGCGTTTAATTTGTCATGCCCAATGGATTCATTCTGCTGGGTTTCCTGGGGTTGTGATCCTCATTGTCTTTTCCTAGGGTATTGTCTAAAATTTTTTGGAGTGCCAGTTTGATATTCATGAAGTTTCTGAGGTGCTCTTTATCGTGAAAGTATCTTATTTCTCCATCAATTTTGAAAGATAGTTTTGCATGGTACATCAGTCTGGGTTGGAGGCTGTTTTCCTTTAGGGCTTGAAATACATCACTCCGAGCTCTTCTGGCCTTGAGGGTTTGCATTGAAAAGTCTGCTGTGATTCCGATGGGCTTTCCTATGTATGTGATTCGTTTCTTTTCTCTCACTGCTTGTAGAATTTTGTTCTTCTGTTGGATTTCTGGAATCCTAACAATTATATGCCTATGTGTAGATTTCTTTTGATCAAGGCTATTTGGAGTCCTGTATGCCTCACTTATCTGTACATCAAGTTCTTTTCCCCTCCTTGGGAAGTTTTCTGCCATCGCTTCAGTGAACATTTTTTTTATGTCATCTGCACTCTCTCCTGTTTCTTCATTGACTCCAATCAGTCTTATGTTATTCTTCTTTGCATTGTCTAGCAGCTGCTGGATTGATTTCTCATGTTCCTTTACAATTTTAAAGCAATTTTTCTTTTCCTGGTCACTAATTGCCATCTTTTCTTCTATATCTGAAATTCTATCCTCATATTGGTTCATTCTGCTGTGCAGACTTTTGATGGAGTTTTTAATCTCCTGGAAATTTGTTTGCATCTGTTTTATGGATTCCATTTGTTTCCTATGTTGGGATTCCATCATGTTCCTCAGATCCTCTATTTTTTTAATCTGTGTCCTCTCTAGATTTATTATTCATGTCTTGCAACATGAGCAAAATCTTTGCTGTTATCTGAGTAATTATTTCTGATTTCATTTTTCCCAGATCCTCTTTTGTTGCCAGTTCAGAGAGTCCAGGTGGTTGAGTATCAGATTGTTCCATCTGGTTTCCCTTTGGGGTTGCTGTAGATGATCCAGAAGTCTGTTTTTGAGACTTGTTTACGTGTCTTCTCATTTCCACGGGGCGGGGGGTGCTTCTGGTGCCCACGCGGCTCAGCTTCTCTGCCCGAGCAGCTTGGGATGGCGGTGGGGGAGCTTCCTTCCGGGTGCTGGGACCGGCTCAGCTTCTGTGCCTGAGGAGCTTGGGATGGCGGTGGGGGAGATTCCTTCTGGGTGCTGGGACCGGCTCAGCTTCTGTGCCTGAGGAGCTTGGGATGGCGGTGGGGGAGCTTCCTTCTGGGTTCTGGGAGATTCTGCATTTCTGAAAGGGCGCAGGGTTTGAAAGATGGCAGACGACGTGGACCAGCAACAAACCACCAACACTGTAGATGAGCGGCTGGATCTCATCAGACTCAGCCTGGATGAGCAAATCTATGTGAAAATGAAAAATAATGGAGAGCTTCGAGGCAGATTACATACTTATGATCAGCATTTAAATATGATACTAGCAGATGTGGAAGAAACTTGTGACTACTGTAGAAATCGATGAAGAGACATATGAAGAGATATACAAATCAACAAAACAGAATATCCCGATGCTCTTTGTCTGGGAGACAGTGTTGTGCTAGTTGCCCCTCCAGCAAGAGTTGGCTGAAATGGAGAATCTGTCCTGTGTGTGTAAACAGTTGCCTCTTTAACTACATAAGACATTCAGAGGACAAGGCTGCACACACACTGATACTGAGAAATAGCCAGGGGATTTGTTCACCCCCAAAATGAGTTGATTTGCAAATACTTTACATTTTAAGCTAAATAGCATTTTTGTTTTTCTTTTAGCCTTCCACTAAACATGTTCACCAAGGTGCTGGACTCTTTTCCAGGAGTTGATTTGCTCTTTACATTAAACTCGATGTTTCCTTTTTAATTAAAGAAAAAAACATTCTGCATTTCTAATAAATTCCTCAGTGATGCCAATGTTGCCGGTCTTGGGACCATATCTTGAGTCACAGGGAAAGAACCAGTGATCTCTAAAGTACTTGCTAGTTTCAAAGCACCATTTATAGGAGAGACGCTATAATTGTGATTCTTAAAACCTACCCAATGCAGCTTTGATAGACTGCTTTAAGAGCCTCTTCTGTGTGTTACTCACAGTTTCTCTCTGAATTCCTGTCATATTTTCCTCTCTATAGAATGTCTCATTCTACCTTTTCACTGGCTCCACTTCTTTCTTATCCAGTTTTTCAGCATTTTCTGATACTACTTTTTCTGAAAAATGTCCTTTCCCCATACCCACTTTGCCTAGTTCATGCATACTCTGTTTCACATCTGCTCAATTACTCCCTTACACAGTTCTCACATGCTTAGAAAAGCTGTCAAAATGTAGGTTCTTTCTCAGTCAAGAGTACACTTAGTTTTGAAAAGCAGAATTGTACCACTGGCTGCCATATGAAGACAGACTAAAATGTCTCTGTAACTCTTAGTCTGAAAGGAAAGATTATTTCATTCAATCATGGCTTATCAAATAATGAAGAGTAATATAATAGTAGTATAATAGTAGTAATATAATAGTAATATAATAGTTCCATCTCTAAATATCTGAAAGAGGCAAATTTGTGACTGAAGAAAAGATGGACTTCTTTACATGGTGGCAGGAAAGTACTGCACTCCCATATTCGTGTGATAGACCACAGGTTGGAAGGTATGGAAGCACTAGAGCAGTGATGGCGAATCTTATAGAGACCGAATGCCCAAACTGCAGCACAAAACTCACTTATTTATCAGAAAGTGCCAACAATGCAAACAAACCTAAATGCTTGGCTGCTGGAACGATGCCATGGTGACTTGGTTCTTGTGCTGACAGGCCTCTGTGTGTCCGTTGCGGCACATGTGCCATAGGTTTGCCACCACTGCACTAGAGGAATAAGCAGAACTCGGGCATCTGGGAGGGTGACCCAGATGCTATTCTGTTCTCTAGAATACATTACAGCTGACACAAATTAATATCTTTTGAGGGTCACCCAACTTTGTGGTGGGCAGCAACTTTTGATCTTTACATTTACCATAACTTTAGCTAAGAAAAATAAAACTTTTTTTTTTCCATTTCATTCCTTTCTTCCACAGAAGACCTGGGTAGTTAAAACAAGCCACATCCAGGAGGACAGTTCTAAAGAGACTTAGGGTAAACCTAATGGTGCTTGTTTTGAATATTCATTATCATTGTGTGGTTAATTTAGGCGGCAACTGTGCCAAGAGCAAAGCTGTGAAATGCAGCTAGTCCTTTGAATAAACAAGCTTCATACTTGCAGATGCTATGAAAACCAGTATATTGTGCAACTTTTAGCATAAAAGGAGGACTTTCATTTATGTTGTTAAGGTGGGGGGAAATTGGTATTTTCACGATACTAATTTTTGTTGCCTAATTATATGTGTAATAATATAATTTTACTGTTTTACTTTGCCCTGAAATATTTTATTCCCTAAAAGTATTACTATACTGTATAAGGAGCAAGAAAACAGTTATAAATATACAGGGGGGAAAATTCTACTAACTAGACATCCCCATTCTTTCAGGCCATTAAGCTCCTTAGATAATTGGCTTACTTTTGCATTTATGAAAGGAAGTAAGTAGTCCACTTCAACTGTGGCCAGGACCCTTCTCTCCCCAATAAAAGGGAAAGGCATATAATGAGCAGTCTCATTAACTAAGGCTTATTATCCCTTCTGTGTTTGAGCTAGAACCAAAATGCAATAAACTGCAATACCATTAACACTAAATTAAGCAAAATGTTGTTTCAGAAGTTAGTACCTATCTCTGTTATACCCTATGGACATTGTAAACATCACTAATTATATAACACTCTACAAATGGAAGCTATAAGGGGGTAGACTGAACCTTTTGGTTGCTCTTTTTCAGTGACTTTCTAAAGATGTCTGTCTGTTTACTGTCATAATTGAAACAATCTATCTATCATTAAAGATAAGGGTTGATTGTGCCCCCTTAACAATTCGGTTATTTTACCTATAAGATTATTTGGATTCCTGATAAAAAAGAAATTCATAGTACATGTTGCCCACATGATGTTAATGCCAAAGCTACACTTAGTTTATCAGGTAACATCATATTTCATCAACTCTGAGTGCTTAAAATATCTATTGTTTGTCGTTTTACTTACAATGAAGATACAGTAGAATTTCTGTTGGTCAGTTTTGTAGGCTAATGTACAAACTTAATGTGGTTATAGCTCATCCTGTGACTACCTGACTAGTAGGGTGACACAAGAAAACATGATTTACATACTACAAATTTAGTATGACTCAATTTGAGTCATTTCTATGTGAAATGGAGAAGGAATAACACATCATAAATATACAGCTCCCTTTGTAGTAGGCATTTAAAGTGGATATAGTCTTGAAAACTGAGTTTTCAACTAGAAAGATTGGTGGTGGCAGCACATTATCAGCCAAGAGTAAGCTGTGATGACTATAAATTTCAGCCTGGCCAAGGCTTTCCTGAAGACAAAACACTGTGAACCAAGCAAGAGTCTGTGCTGTGAATCTGTATTTCAAAGCAGAACCTTATCCCAGGCATTGGCAGAATGTTGTGGCTGGATAGAGAATATTGCCATATGTTCTCCCTATCCCTAAATGTCTAGCTTTGAACTCACTTGTGTTTCTGTTTAGTTTATGATGGATGCTCTTTCTCTTTGACTACAATTTTTATGTTTCAGCATCTGAAACACCTTCCATGTAGAAATACTTTCTTATATAGAACTAATTCTTTTGGTTTATGACACTGTAGAACAGCAGGACATCTTCTGCAGATGAGCTTTTGAAGAGCATGTTGGTTTGTTCACTCATTCACCTGAATTTCTTGCATATATGCAATACTAGGGGCTTGGGCCACCTTGGTAAGTAAGGAAGGCATGATAGTTGCCTTCACAGAGACTACAGTTTGCCTTTTCAGGAAAGTTGATGCTGAGATATAGCACCATTGGCCTCATTACCTCTTTTGCTACCAAGAGACTTTGCTCTCCTCTGTGGGCTCTAGCATATTTCCAGAGATTGTGTCGCAAGTGCAGGCAACCTAGGGAGCTGGTCCTTCACTGTGCCAAAAGCCAGATCTGACTTTCCCATAGCCAAGACACAGTATCTGACACCTATGTTTTAAAGGAGGAGAGATTTATTTTGTCTCATAGTTATAGTCCCTGGTTGGCTGGCACCAAGGCAGAAACAACATACAGCGTCCTGAAAGAGTATGGTGTAGGAAAGCTGCTCACATCATAGCAGCCAGGAAGGAGAGGGCAGGAGACAGAGACAGAGACAGAGACAGAGACGGAGAGGGAGACAGAGTCAGAGATGGAGAGGGAGGGGGAGAGGGAGAGTGAGAGAAAGAGAAAGAGAAAGAGGAAAGAGAAAGAGAGAAAGAGAGGCTGGGGAGGGAGACACACTCTTTCAGGTCATAGCCCCAGTGACCCACCTGTAAGCACCCACCTCCTAACAGCAAGTTAGCTTTGAACTCAATACACTGATGAGTATAGCACCCCCATGGTCCTTTCAAAGACATGGACATGAAGCTTTTAGGGGGGCACCCCAGATCTAAACTGTAACATTTTGCTCCTGGCCTGAAAAGACTCATGTCTATTTCTTTATGCAAAATGCATTTAGTGCATCTCCAAGAGTTACCAAAGTTTTAACAGTTCCAGGATTGGTTTTATTTCATTTTATTTTATTTTTTTGGTATCAGGGATTGAACTCAAGTGAAGTGCCACTGAGCTAAATCCCCAGCGCCAGGATTGATTTTTAAGTCTAAATCCAAAGTCTCCTTTGAGACTCAAGGAAAACTTTTAACTGTGAGCCCCTGTAAAAATAAAAAAGAAAATGAAGTGCTGTTGACCTATAATCACACAAGGTAAATATTCCCATTCCAACAGAGAGAAATAATGTAATGGAAAAGAATGGGACCAAAGCAAGACTAAAATCCAGAAGGAAGGTCCATGTTCAGCACCCAGGGCAAATTGGGGCAAGATGTAAACTTCCAAGGGCTTGGGAGGCCCCACCGCCATGGCATTTTGGGTTGTAGCTCTCATAGCCTCTCTCCTGGATTGGGTCTGCTCACTGCTTGTGACTTTTCTCAGCAGACATTGCACATTCCTGTCATCTCCAACTTCCTAGGTCTCTATTGTACTCTCAGCTTTACATTCTCAGCACTGCCTTCTCAGAGGTAAATTGCCTGGCCTACAAGGCCTTCTTCTCAAATCTGGGTGGAAGCCTCCTTGACCTCAAAACTCTTGCCTTCTATATACATGTAAAACCAGCATCACATAGATGTTACCAACAACTGCTACTAGCTCAGTCATGACTGTTGAGGCCTCCAAGTGCCTAAAAGTCTGAGCTCTGTGAACTAAATCCTAGGTAACCAATTCTTTATGTGGCCCTTCTAAAGCAGGATGCCCCGGGGGCATTCTTCTCAAAGGAAAATCTTTTAACTTTTGCACCTTCAATCCTGTGAAAGGTGGGGTTTTAGTGATTCCTGAGATGTCCTCAAAGCATCTTTCCTATTGTCCTCCTCCAAAGTACCTAGCCTTTTTTACATACTATCTTTTTAGCAACGATACTCTTCAAAACACCAATTTTGCAGGCTCGTCCTTTCTGGCAAAACTGAAAAATTTAAAAATCATTTAACTTTGCCATTTGCTCCTGATTCTCACTGTAGATTTTGCTAAAAGCAACAAGCAGTATCCATGCTACAGCCTGCATGTTGAGGTGCCTTGAAATTTCCTATATTAATTGGTCTGCCACTTTTAATCTCAATTTCCCACAGTCTCAGGACATGGGCAAAAGGTAGACACATTTTCTGTCAGGGTGTAACACACAGTCCTTCTAATCCAACTGCCAATGGAGTTCTTGTTCCCAATTGATACCTCCTGAGCCTGAACTTTACTGTTCACCTTTCTCTCCGCAATCTAGTTTTCTGAACTTTGACTAGAATCTCTCATCAAGCTAGGCTTAAAGCATTCCAGAGCTTCTGTAGGCAGCATCTCTAAAGCTTTCCAACTCCCCCTCCCCCAAGAACCAGTTCCAAAAGTTTCTAAACCACATGATGAGGTATGGTCATGGCAAAGGCCCCACTGTCAGTACCACAATTCTGTCTTAGTTATTTTCCTGTTACTGAGACACAGTGGCTGACACTTATAATTTTGGCTTATAGTTGCAGTTCCTGTTTAGTTGACTCCAAGGCAGAAACAGCATGGAGGAAGGGTCTAGAAAGCTGCTCACATCATGGCAACCAGGAAGCAGCGTGAGAGAGGAGGAGTTGGGGATGGAAATATAGCCTTTGAGATCACATCCCCTCAGGCCCAACCTCTAACCAAGCCCTAACAGCAAATCAGCCATGAACTCATCAGTGGACTAATCTACTGTGCCCCCATGATCCAAGGACCTTACAAACATATCAAACTTTGAGGTGGGCTGAGGATTTAGCTCAGTGGTTCTGCCGCTTGCCTCGCAAGCAAAAGGACCCATGTTTGATCCCCAGTACCAAAAAAAACCCCACAGACTTTGAAGTGAAAACCCAAATCTAAACCATAACAAGCCCTTCCTTTGGTGATATACAGTGAATCTTATCCTAATTGAATAATTTATTAAGCCCAAGACATTGACCTTGCTTTAATAGTTACATATTTTATCTTTGAATTAACTAATTGTCTAATCTTTACAAATTGTAAACATTAAATTTATAACATTAAATTTCTCAGATAATATGATATGCTATCAAAATGGAAGTTCCATTTTTATAGAAATGGTGGTAATGATTTTATGATGGGATTATTTCATGGTAGGGTTATAGGAGTATGTGGCAAGAGTGAAGTCCTGAAACCAGAGATAAGAATATTGAGTGGGATTGTTGTTAGGAAAATATTTGAAAGCAATGGATTCAGACAGTGGTTGGGTGAAGAAGCTGTTTCTATGTTCTTATTTCAATTGGATTCAAAGGGAGACATGAAGGAGTAGGACAACCAGTCTGCATTATAATAATAATTTCTACTTATTGGGCATTTACTATGTGCCAGCTATTATGCTTGAGATTAAACATAGTTATATCTAAACCTTAAGACAGCTCTCCAAGGTGCAGAGGGTTTAACAAATTAGCCAGTGGTCATATATACAAGGTAAGCTCTCTACAAGGCCAGGAGGTTATAGAATTAAAATTTGAATCAGATGTCTCTTGTTGCACAGTTCTGAACTTTAAAGGTTAAAAAAAAGTTTTTAAAAAGCAGATATTTGAAATATTCTAATATACAAGTGATACATGTTCATTGTATATGATCCAAATAATATTTCTAAAAATGGGATAAAATTAAGATTCTTCTTCAATCAGACCTTATAATACTGTAACTATAGAAACATTAATTATGGTATAATTGATATTATATACAAAGTATCAATTTGCTTATGCAAACATGTGCAAATACAGATATACATTGTTTAAGGAATTGTGTCTAGCCTCATTATTTAAGGAATTATGTTTTTCCTCAGTAATGCAAAGCCAGGCTTCAAGTTGAGTGGCTCATAACTCTCTAATTGAAGATCCCTGTTCTATGCCAGTATTATACTGGTTACTTTTGAAAGACCCAGGAAAGCAGATTTATAAAACTTGCATGGCAGCCTGTTTTGTTTGTTTTATCCTTTGCTCTCAGGAAGTTTTTCCATTTCATTAATTCAGATAATTCTTCTGCAATTTAAGCCATTTCTGTCCAGCTCTCCATAATGGACAAATGGAGAGCAGCTGGCCACCATATTAGGTGCAATTACAAATACAAAGATCTGACAAAAGAAATTAGTGTAAGGAATATTAAAAACGTAGCCTCCACATAATAAAAAGCAGACATTGAAAATACTGAAATCTCCTTGAGTTTTTTTTTTTTTCAAAATGGTGATAAGAAGTGTAGAAACAAATCCATAATTATTCAAATCAAAAAATGTTTAAATTTGTAACTCCTACTTTTTTTACTTTGGAATTTCAGACCGTCTTCTACAAATGCATAAGCAGAATCCACTTAACTCTAAGTCAGTTTCATGTTAGCATTTTAAAATCTATAGCCACATTTGATTTCCAGGGAGTTTATAAAAGATACTTCATTTTGTTGTTATTAAAAAAATAAATTTTACTAAGAGCCTGCCAGATACTATACTGAATATTTTATGTGTGCTATCATATAATCCTCAAAGAAGTTTATGAAGTGGGTGTAATTTTAGCCCCATTTTTTATTTATTGTTTTATTTTTTCTTTTTTTGGTACCAGGGATCGAACTTGGGTCCTTGTGCTTGCGCAGCAAGCGGCGAAACCACTGAGCTAAATCCCCACCCCATAGCCCCACTTTTTAGATAAGAAAGCTAACTCAGAGAATTAAGTGCTTGGCTAAAGTCACTTTCCAGTGACTAACCCAGATCTATTTAGTTATAAGTTTGGTCTTTCTGCCCCACTGCACTGGGGATTATGTGACTTCAAATCCAAACTTCTTTCTTTTCAGCTTTTTTATTATATAACTGACAAAATTATGTATATATTTCAAGTGTCTATCTTGAGCTTTTCATATATGTATATGTTATGAAATAATCACAGGCTAATTAACATATTCACCACATGTAACTATTATTTATTTTCCTTTTTCCTTTTAAGTATACAGAACAATATTGTTAGCTGTGGTCACACTGCTGTACATCAGGTCTCCAGAACTCATTCATCTTGCACAACTGAAACTTTATACTTTTTGTACCCTGACTGACATCTCCCCATTTCTTTCTCCTCCAAGTCCTATGCAAGGACCATTCTGCCCCCTGAATCTGAGTTTGGCTATTACAGATTGCAAGTATGTGTGAGATTATTCAATGTTTGTCCGTGTCTGGGTTATTTTACCTAATATCCTCTGGGTTCATCCATGCTCTTAAAAATACAGGATTTCCTTTTTTTTTTCTAGGTTGAATAATTTTCCTTTTTAAATATATGTATACACTTTACCCACAGTTTCTTTATCCCCTCATCTGATGAATATTTGCATTATTTCTTTATCTTGACTACTATAAATAATCCTGCAGTGAACATGAGTGTGTGCAGAGCTGTCTTTGGGATACTGATTTCATTTCATTTGTATAATAATGATTCCTCTCATATCTGTGAAGAATATGTTCCAAAACCTCCTAGTATATGCCTAGTACCAAACCCTCTATATTGTATTTTTTGTTGTATGTAACTGTGATAAAGTTTAATTTATAAATTTGTTACAGAAGGAGATTAACAACTAATAATAAAATAGAAACTTTGGTGAGAGAAAGAGTTTAGTGAGCCTAAACCCAGCTGCCTCAAATGAGATTGTGAGTGTGAGGAATGTGGTAGGTACCATGTGCATTGTTACGGTAACTATTTAGGTATCAAAATAATTTACAGTGGCTTGTGTGAATGAAGCTTTTTAGAAGCATTTCAGAGTCAGAATCAATCTGTAATCTGTAAAACTCTTTCCTGGTCTTTCTAGGACATTACCTTACCTCTTTGCTTTTTAAGTTCCATAATTCCATCTTTTTTTCTTTCCTTCCCCACCTCAGGCAATGTTCAGCCTTTGTATGGTAGAAAGTGGAGCTGATGAGGTGAATTTACATGGTGTGACCAGCCTTGGTTTAAAGGAGGCCCTGGAGTTTGCATACACAGGACAGGTATGGCACCTAATGTAACCTAAGAGGCTTTACATTTTAACTGTACCGAAGTAGAGAAGATTATCCTGGAGGTATGAGATTCAGCTGTTTTTCTTATTACTCGTTTTAGTGTTAAAAAAGTTTCACATCTACTTAATTTTACAACTAAAGTGGTACAGAGGGAAGTAGAGCAATCTGATTTCTAAATGGGTCTAATTGAACATAGTGTTTTAATCTTAACTCCATGGTCACTAGTGCAATTTTTATACTACCCTAATGAACTATCATAAGGAAAAGAGTTGAGTCTTTGCTTGGATTCTCTTTGTTTTCACTTAAGCTCAGTCACTCAATCATGGCTTTATTGTCTTAAAAACAAGGCTGAATCAGGGTTGAGCATGTAGCTCAGTGGTATGACACTTGCCTAGCATGTGCTAGGTCCTAGGTTTTATCTTCAACATTGCAAAACAAAACACAAATTTAAAAAAAAAACCCTAAGACCGAAACAATTTTAAAAGCCTCAGGAAACCATGCCTAGCATCTTGGCACCCTGTTCTCTTGTCTCAGAGTCATAATCTAAGGCCTTTAGACTAAAATGTGATAGTTGGAAATCCTAATTTTTTTTTAACCATGAAAATTATTAAAGGATTCACAAGAATCTCTAAAGGACATCCATTTACATTTGTTAACTACTGTAGTTTATTAAATCAAACAAGATTCAGACTGTGTTTTTACAAAATGTCCTTTAATTCCATTTCATCTAACTTGGGTTCAGTATCTTCTATGGTAAAATAACCACCTCTTCTCTTGACACTCATATCCTGGTAAAATTGACAAGCAAATCATAGCTCACGTCATCACTGGCGTAGGGTTATGACAGAAGCAGGGTACAAAACACAGTGGGGGAAAAGAGGGATGATCACCTGGGACCACCAGTGCAAAATATCACAGAGGAGAAGGCATTTGAGTCATGAATGTGTGTGAGTTCACTTTTCCTCTGAATTTTCTGTAGAAGTTTATGAAAATATATGACATCTCCCAGTTTCTTTTCTGGAGCTAGTAGAGTTTGAAATATGTGTAATAGAGTAATTGAGGGAACTCTCGAAAGACAATAAAGAGAAAAGAGAAAAGCCATACATTAACAGAAGGTACAACAAGAAGGAAAAGAATGATAGACCGCAAATACAGGATCAACCCAGCCAAATCTCATGCCTTGGAATATTAAGACAGGCAGTTTTTGTAGACAAAGTAGCCAAATATTTTCTTAGTAAAATGAGTTGCCAAACATTTTCCTAATATATTTCCTAAAATATGTATTTTATGCCTGTTGTTTACAGATATAAAGAAATATACCATCTCTAAATTGTTCCTTGTGTATATTTCTCTCTTAATATCTGAACAACAGTCACAACCGCATTTAACCATCTTTAGAATGAGATTGACAATCCATAGTGACTTCAGTGGAATGAAATAGTAAATATTCTTTTTTGATAAAACTACTTAAGTAGTTTCTGTTCTTAGCTACATCAACAACTAAATGATTTAAGCTTAGAGACTGTAGGTTGTATGGCATATTTAAATTATTGGTAAACACAAGTGCACAAAATGGCTGAGAAGGCTGTGTTAAGATACACATAGATATAAGAGGCTGTCTTATGCTGGTCTTGATTGCTTTACAGTTTCCTTCAGAATGAAGGAATGTGTCATAAAGGATCTCTGAAATATGAACTGAAAATAGCAGAAAGGGATGTGCCTTTTGGAAGGGTAAGAAAAATTGCTTAGGAAGACAGAGGAGTTGGAGTTTGCAGAGTAGCCATATCTCATTACCTAACCTCCCATTCTCAAAATTTTGCTTTGATGAGAAAAAGTAAGGTCTATACCTGGAGCTGCATTTATTCTCTCTAGAGACCAGAGACCCATGCTGACTGCATTCACACAGAGATGCTGAGCTTACATCTGTTGAAATTGGGTCCTTACAGGGCAGGAAGGGGGGATGACATCAGATGGAACACTTTCTGAAAATCCAGGACACATTACTGAGCACCTAATATGTGAGTTCAACTTAATTTTAAAAACAGCTCCTAGAAGTGTGGTGATCCCATTTGAAAACCCCAAGGTTAGGGGGTTGTAGTGACTTAACTGAGATCATTCGCTCAGTGTTTATTTTACCCAGTTAATGAACCCAGTCCTCCCAATTTCAAGTCTGTTGTCTTTTTTTGAACATCCTATGTAATAAAGAGAAGTTAAGTTGTGTTTGTTATAGTTGGAAGATGATACAGTTTTTTTTAAACAACATCCAAGTTTAGTTTCTTAAACATCAAAATAATAGTAAATCTTTTTTCCCTTTGAGAGTGGGGCTTAGATAATAGAAAAACAGTGACATTGTAGTATATCAGGAAGTGTGAGTAGCTGCTTTCTCTTACTGTGGAGTTGAAGTGAGCATTAAGC
The DNA here is from genome assembly GCF_053883595.1 of Heterocephalus glaber. Classification (NCBI taxonomy): domain Eukaryota; kingdom Metazoa; phylum Chordata; class Mammalia; order Rodentia; family Bathyergidae; genus Heterocephalus; species Heterocephalus glaber. The sequence goes on along the minus strand of NW_028258327.1, from coordinate 10,341,000 downwards.
CAAGACTTTAGAATACGGAAGGATGAATAAAAACACAGTTTTCAAGACCTTAAATGTTATTTTCTACTGTGAATGTCATTGATAGACATTACGTCTTTAGCCATGATATATACATAGATTTGTAAAAATGCAGCATTAGTATTGAATTTATGTACCTAAAGATATTTCTACTGACAGTGATTATATGTTTCATCAGTTGTAGTAAGCATAGTATAAAATGTAAGTATTTTTAAATTAACTATCTGCAAAATCATTGCTGTCTTGGAGAGAAGTTAGAAGTATAGAGTGGGAGTGATGAATGAATACTGCTAAGTGTAATGATGTATGCATGATCCTCCTACACACAGCTTTAAAGTATAGCCTTGTTAAAATTGCCCCACAAATTTCATCCAGGGAAATTTAAAGAAAAGGTAGACATTTCCCCTAATGCTAAGTCATCCTCTGAAAAAGCATGCACTTTTCCTATCAAGTAACAAGCAATGGGGCTACACAAACACACATTCTGTTTTTGTACTTGGCAGAGACGTGCTCTTCCTCTGGGTGCATCCTGCTCTTAGCGTTGCTTGAGCCAAGCTCAGAATTGCATCCCTTGGGAGTGTCCTTGCACGGCCATGAACAGTTGCTGTAATTATAGTAGAACCAGTGATGGAGGAAAAAAGAGCCAGGCTCTCTTTGTTCATGTAGTTGGGTCAGAAGAAAGTGGTGTGATATGAACTCACTGGGCAGATCTACGTCAAGGAGTAAGAAGTGAATCTAAGGAAATAAACATTATTTACCGTAGTGGGCAGAAAGCCACTGATGCCATGACCTTTTAAATTCTCCTCAATTCTCAACAATGGCCAAGACTTCCTTATGTTTCAGACCAGTCCAAAATAGAAGTAGAGGCATGAGAAAGAAGTGGATAAAAAAACTCTGACAGAGATGTTACTTGGGATAAGAAATCTCATCCCAAACTAGAGAAGAGGTCAGCCACCCAGGAACAAGTGGATGTTGCTTTAATCCAACCAGACAATGAGAAGCAGATAACACAGAACTTTTTCATAAAGAGAAGAGCTCTGTTTGGAAGGTAAAGGACTTCCAACCCCAAAGGCCTTGTTATAAGCCTCTAGGAATTTTGAGTAGCTTAGTACGAAAATGGAAGCAAATAGGACTGGGAAATATAGTAGGATTTATTATTTAGCATTCTGGATATGATGATGTCAAGAAATATAGACCATATGTCAAGCATGGTGATAAGTACCTTACACATAGTGCCGCAAGCTGTAAACTTTTCTTTTATTTTCTGGAGAACTGTCCTCCTCTCCCATCCCTTGGAGTCTGATGAAGATGTTCAGTAAGAGAAATTGTGCATCAAATGATAGTGCCATTTGTACTCTCCGTTAAAATTCCCCACTTCCAGATAATCTTAACTTTGTCAAGGATGAACAGCTATGTCAGCATCCAGAGAAGAAAGATTCTTTGGTATCTGTGTTCCCTTTTCTCTCTTTTTGGCAAATATCTCCAGCCCTTGGCTTCTCAGCATCATAGAACAATCCCTCTCTTGGGGATAACCATCCTAGCTACCCTTCTCCGATCCAGAGCATGCTTTAGTACAATCTTCACAGTGAAATATTGTGTCATTGTCACTACACATAAGTTAAAACTTTTTGGAAACCTAGAAAAGGGTTAAGTGAGAAACAATTTCTTTTTATTTATAATTGCAATCATGTAAAATTTTTCACACAGACAGGAATTAAAAATGGAAGGAAAGTCTTCCTCAATTTCTGTGCTCTCATATACTGAAGTTTTCCTTTCTCATTTTCATTTGGCTCCCTGATGAATTCATATGATGTTTTAATACATATCCCTGACAAGGGATACACTGCAGTATTACATTCTGATTGTGGAATTTATTCTCCAAGCAGAATGCTTTTCTCTGGAGACCTGAGTATCATCAGGCAGCAGTGACAAGAATCTTATTTAGAACTGTTTTCCCATGGACCATCTTTTTAGGGATAGTTATGTCATTTTATATGGAAAAATATTTGTAAGATTTACTTACATACAACCTGGTTGAGCTCAATGGTAGCACATGGAACAAATTTGGGAGAAATTTTTCGGAAATGCTTCTCTTGGAAGCAATGTTAAGACTGACCAGTGGCTTAAATATTTTAGCTTCAGAATCCTTTCTTCACCTGTCAGTACCTACAGAAGGCTGGTGAGTAAAAGGCCCTCAGGCCACCTCTAGCCTGAAATCCACTTTCTACAGAAGAATATTTTTAATTTTACAGAAAATGATAATTTTCTCCTTACTTTAGTTTCTTTCAGAGTTCCAATGGATTTCATTTTGTTATTCATAGTGTGTATCTGAGATTTTTTCATTTGCTATTCTGGATGATTGCTCTATTTTGGAATATTTCTAAGCAGAAACCATTATAATTGTGATTCTTCTTGATCACTGGAATCTTTTGAGTGTTAGCTGTGCTCAGAATGAAAGAAATGCTGATCCTTCCTTTCGGCACTCCCTGAAATCATCTCTGAGTGAAGGGAGAGCACCCATTTGTTTAGTGAGAAGCATAGGTAGCATCTTCATTTTATTAAAATGATGTCAGCTAATTGATAGATTTTTAAAGTATCTGAACTTTTTCCTTTATTTCAGAAAAAAAGAATGACTGTACTTCAGCCTCATCCTATAAGCTGGACAGCTTTTATAAAAAGTTTATTTAAGAAAAATTGTGTATAGAAAGGATTCCCCAAGAGATAGGTAGTATCTCCATCTGGCTTGGAGTTGTTCGGCCTTATTTATCAGGCCTTAGTAAGTGAAGACCATCTTTACTATTCTGAAATGAAATTTACATAAAATAGAACTTGTATGTACGGATTTCTCTAAACATCAATAGAGTACCATGATCATATAGAAACAAAGGGAAATAAATTTATATTTAAAGTTATACACCCCCCCCACACACACACAGTGACCTCACTTTTCCAAAAGGATGTGATGAAATAGTAACATAACTATAGGTAGAAACACTGCAACTTTGGACTGTGATGGGCGCATGTAGATGCTGACTGATGAACGATGTGTTGGCAACTCAGATGCCACAGGATACACTGTAGATAATATGATTTTCTACACTGCTGGGCAACTCATAGTATAACTCAGCATAATTTCAAGCCAAACAAGGTAAAAGTCTTATGCCATTTTTTCCAACATTTGTAAAAGTCTTCTCTTTTATTTTGTGAATGTATCCTCACACAACATCAATAAAAACTGTTATGTGTAAAACAGGATTAGGTTTTAGGTTTTTTATCTCATTAGTACATGATCCCTGTACATAATGATTACATCTGTTATGGGGAGTTGGTACATGTACATGAGACATCTTAATTCTTTTTGTTAATTGCCTTCCCTTCCTTCCCTCCTTCCTCCCTCCATCTCTTGGTCCCCTTCACTTTTGCAAAAGATCTATCTCCTGTTTTTAGTTAACATTTATTTAGCTCTAGGATTTAATTATATTTTGGTTTTCTCATATAAGAGAAATCATGTGATATTTAGCCTTGTGTGTCTGATTTATTTGACTTAACATTATGGTCTCATTTTCCTATAAATGATTCAAGTATATCCTTCTTTATGGCAGAGTAGTACTCCATTGTGTATAAATACCACATTTTCTTTAGCTATTCATCTGTTGGTGGGCTAATAGGCTTCCTGAAAGACTTAACTGTTAGGAATTGTGCTGCTATAAACATGGGTGTGCGTATATCACTGTAATATGATGTTTTTAACTCTTTCAGGAAGATACTTAGAAGGGGAATATCTGGGTCAAATGGAATTTCTAGTTTTACTTTTTTGAGGAAACTTCACATTGATTTCCACAGTGGTTGTACTAGATTACATTTCTATCAACTTATAAAAGGGTTCCATTTTTGCTGCAGCCTCTCTGGCATTTATTACTGTTTGATTTTATGATGAGAGCTATTCTTTCTGGAGTAAGATGAATCTCAGTGTTGTTTTAATTTGCATTTCTCTAATGGTCATGGATGTTAAATGTTTTTTATGTATTTATTGGACATTTATACTTCTTCTGAGATGTCTCTATTCATATCACTGGCCCGTTTTTCATTGGGTCTTTTAGTTTGGAGGGTCTAATTTTTTTGAGTTCTTTATATATTCTAGACATTTTTCTATTATCCAAGAAATAGCTGGTACACATTCTTTTACATTTTGTAGGTTGTCTCACCTTGTTTGTTGTCTCTTTTAGCTGCGCAGAAGCTTTTTAATTTGGTATGATCCCATTTGTTGATTCTTGATGCTATTTCTTGTGAAATTGGTATAGTGTTCAGAAAGTCCTTGCCTACACCCATCTTCAAGAGTTTTACCTCTTTTATCTTCCAGCAGATGGCATTTCTATTTTAAAATTTAGATCATTGACCCATTTTTATTTTAGTTTAATGCATGGTGAGAGATATGCATCTAGATTTAATCTGCCTGTGGATAGCCAGTTTTTCCCAGCACCATTTGTTAAAAAGACCATCTTTCCTCCAGAATATTTGTCGGCCCCTTTGTCAAAGCTCAGACGGCTGAATGTATCTGGGCTTGTTTCTGCATCTTGTATTCTATTGCATTGATCTACGTGTCTGTTTTTGTACCAGTACCAATCTATTCTTATCACTATAGCTTTGTAATATAATTTGAAGTCCAGGATTGTGATGCCTCCTGCTTTGCTCTGGTTACCTAAGATTATTTTGCTACTCTGGGTCTCTTCTGGTTCCATGTGAATTTCAGGACTGTTCTCTCCAGTTCTGTGAGGAATGCTGTTAGTATTTTGAGTGGGATTGCACTAAATATGTTATATCAGTTTTGGAAGTATGGCCATTTTGACAATATTAGTTCTGCCTATCTAGGAGCAAGGGACAACTTTTCATTTTCTGATGTTCTCTTCAATCTCCATTTTGAGAGTACTGTAATTTTCATTGTAGATATCTTTTACCTCTTTGGTTAGGTTAATTCCTAAGTATTTAATTTTTTTATTCTATTGTGAATGGTATTGTATTCCTTATTTCTTTCTCTGAGTTCATTATTGCTTTATAGAAATACTATTCATTTTTGTGTATTGATTTTGTATCCTGCTACTTTGCTGAATTTGGTTATTAATTCTAGGAGTCTTTTGTAGAATGTTTTAGGACTTATATGTGGAGGATCATATTGTACAAATACTGATAATTTGACTTCTTTTGTTTCTTTACATATCTCTTTTTATTTCCTTTTTCCTGATTTCCCTAGCTAATGTTTTGAGTGCTATATTGAACAGGAGTAGTAATAGTGGACATCTTTGTCTTGTTCCTGAGTTTAGAGGAAAAGTGTTTCCCTATTTAATATGATGTTGGCTATAGGTTTGTCATAAATGGCTTTTATCAAATTGAAATAAGGTCCTCCTATATCTATGTTCTTCAAGTTTTTTTTTATTATGAAGGTGATGTTGGATTTTGTCAAACACTTTCTGCATCTATTGAGATTATCATGTGATTTTTTTAGTTCTTGCTTCAGTTTATGCAATGTATTACATCTATAGATTTGTATATGTTGAACCATCCTTGAATCACTGGAATGAAGCCTAATTGATTATGATGTATGATCTTTTTGATGATTTGTTGCCTTCTGTTTGCAGTATCTTGTTGAGGATTTTTGTTTCTATGTTCATTTAAAGAGATTAACCATTAGCTTTCTTTTTTGGGGGGGTCCTTGTCTGGCTTTGGAATCATGGAAATACTAGCTTCCAAGAATGACATGGGGAGTACACCTTTTCTTTTAATTTATAAAATTTGAGGAGCATGGATGTTAGTTCTTCCCTGAAGTTCTTGTGGTAAATCATTGGGGTCCTGGGATTTTTTTTTTTTTTAATTAAAAAAAATTTTTTTCCTTAAATACTTTTATTGGTACATTTTAGGTAAATAATACATTTACATTTATCATTGGGTGCTTGTACCTGTGCATGATATATCTTGCTTCTTATTTCTCCCCCATTACCTGTGCGCCCTTCACCCCCTCCACCTTTCCCTATTTACATAGACTTTCTTTCCAATTTTTTTCTTTTCTCATAATTTTTCCTTTCCCTTCTTACATTTCCCCTTCTCCTCCCTCTTCCCCTATCACTTTGGAACTTTTCTTCCTGTTTCAAATTATCAATTATTCATTTTAATCATTTTAATCCTTATTTACACTTTCAGTTTCTCTCACTAGAGAAACTATTTGGTATGTGTGTCCTATTTATTTCACTTAGGAGCATGGCCTCAACATCCATTTAGCTATAAATATCTCTAGTTTCTCATTCTTTATGGCTGAGTAGTACTCCATTTTATAAAATAAAAAAACCCCACATCTTCTTTATCCAGTTTCCAGTTGATGGGCACCTGGGCTGTTTCCAAGCTTTAGTTATTACTAAGTGAGCCACTATAAACATGGGTGCACATATATGGCTGTGGCATGATTCTTTTAATTCTTTTGGAAAGATACCCAGCAGGGGAATAGCTGGGTCAAATGGGACTTCTAGTCCTAGTTCTTTGAGGTATCTCCATACTGATTTCCACAGTGGTTGCACCAGTCTGCATTCCCACGAACAATGGTGAAGGGGTCTGTTCTCCTCACACCCCTGCCAGCATTTGTTATTGGTTGAGTTTTGATAGCAGCCATTCTTTCTGGGGTGAGGTGGAATCTCAGTGTTGTTTTCATCTGCATCTCTCAAATGACCAGTGATGTTGAACATTTTTTCACATATTTATTTGCTGCTTTTAATTCTTTGTCTGAGAAATGTCTGTTCATTTCAGATGCCCATTTTTGAATTGGGTTTTTAATTTGGGAGGGGGGTCTGAATTTTTTCAGTTCTTTATGTATTCTAGATAGTAGTCCTTTGTCTAAGGTACAGCTGCTAAAAATTTTTCCCCCTATTGTAGGTTGTCTCTTAGCTCTGCTGGTGGTTTCTCTTGCAGTGCAGAAGCTTTTTAATAAAAAGAGATCTCAGTTGTTGATTCTTTGTGCTGGTTTCCTTGCTACTGATTTTTTGTTCATAAAGTCTTTTCCTGTGGCAATGTCTTCAAGAGTTCTACCTAATTTATCTTCCAGCAAGTTTAGTGTTTCTGTCTTAATATTTAGATCTTTAATCCACTTTGATCCTAGTTTAGTGCATGGTGATAGGTATGGGTCTAGTTTTAATCTATGGCAGGTTGAAATCGAGTTTTTTCCAGCACCATTTATTAAATGGGCTATCTTTCCTCCAATGAGGGTGGTTGGCTCCTTTGTCAAAGATGAGGTGGCTGAGTAGGCCTGGAGTTGTTTCTGCATCTTTTAATCTATTCCACTGATCCTTGGGTCTGTTTCTTTGCCAGTACCCTGCTGTTTTTATCACAGTGCTTTGTAGTATAGTTTCAAGTTGGGGATTGTGATGCCCCTTGCCATGTCTCTGTTGCCTGGAATTGCTTTTGTTATTCTATGTCTCTTCTGGTTCAAATGAATTTTTGAATTGTTTTCTCTAGTTCTGTGAGTTATATTGTTGGAATTTCAATCAGCATTACAGTAAATCTATATTGTAGTTTTGGAAGTATGGCCATTTTTCCTATATTGGTACTTCCTACCCAGTTAAAAGGGATGTCTTTCCATTTTCTTATATCCTCCTTGATCTCCTTTTTCAGAGTGCTGTAGTTTTCAGTGTAGAGGTCTTTTGCTTCCTTTGTTAGATTGATTCCTAGATATTTCATTTCTTTGGATGCTGTTGTAAAAGGAAATGTTTCCCTAATTTCTCTCTCAGTGAGTCTGCTATTTGTGTATAAGAAGGCCATTGTTTTTTGAGTGTTGACCTTATATCCAGCTACTCTACTTAATCTGTGAGTTAAGTCTACAAGTCTTTTGGCCGAGTTTTTTGGGTCTTCTATGTAAAGTATCATATCATCAGCAAATAATGACAGTTTAACTTCTTCCTTTCCTATCTTTATTCCATTTATTTCTTTCTCTTTTCTAATTGCTGTGGCTAATGTTTCCAGAACTACATTGAACAGGAGTGGCAACAGTGGGCATCCTTATCTTGTTCCTGATTTTAGCGTGAAAGTGTTCAGTTTTTGACCATTTAGTATGATGTTGACTGTTGGGTTTTCAGAGATAGCCTTAATCAAGTTGAGATAAAGACCTTCTATTCCAATTTTCTGTAGGGTTTTTATCATGAATGGGTGCTGGATTTTGTCGAATGCCTTTTCTGCATCTATTGAGATGATCATATGGTTTTTGTCCTTGACTCTGTTAATATAGTGTATTACATCTATTAATTTATGAATGTTGGACCATCCTTGCATCCCTGGGATAAATCTGACTTGGTCAGGGTGTATGATCTTCTTGATGACCTTCTGTATTCTGTTTGCTAGTATCTTGTTGAGGATTTTTACATCTATGTTCATTAGGGCGATTAGCCTATAGTTCTTTTTGGGTTGAGTCTTTCCCTGGTTTTGGAATCAAAGTAACACTTGCTTCCAGGAATGTTTGGAAGCCTTGCTTCCCTTTCAATTTCCTTGATGAGTTTAAAGATTAATGGTGATAGTTCTTCTTTAAATATCTTGTAGAATTCAGCAGTGAAGCCATCAGGACCTAGGCTTTTCTTAGTAAATTTTTTATTGCATTTTTAATTTCACTCATTGTAATAGGGGTGTTTAGAATTTCTATATCTTCTTCATTTAACTTTGGCAATTCATATGTATCTAGGAATCTGTGCATTTCTTCTGTGTTTTCCATTTTATTAGAGTATAGGTTCGCAAAGTAGGTATTGATGATCCTCTGGATTTCTGCTGGGTCTGTTGTGACGTCACCTTTTTTGTTCTTAATTGCATGGATTTGAGCCTTTTGTTTCCTTTTTTTGATAAGGTTGGCTAAAGGTTTATCGATTTTATTTATTCTTTCCAGAAACCAACTCTTTGATTCATTAATTTTTTGTATCATTCTCTTTATCTCCATTGCATTGATTTCTCCTCTGATCTTTATAATTTCCACTCTTGTGGGAGCTTTGGATTTGTTGTGCTCTTCTTTTTCTAGGAGGTTGAGGTTCTGCATTAGGTTATTTATCTGAGTTCTCTCTGTTTTCCTAATATGGGCATTCACTGCTATGAATTTCCCACATAGAACTGCTTTCATTGTGTCCCGTAGATTCCTGTATGTTGTATTGGCATTCTCATTTACTTGTAGAAACTGTCTAATTTCTTCTTTAATTTCCTCTGGGACCCATTGGTTGTTCAGGAGTGTGTTATTCAATTTCCATGTGTCTGTGGGAGTTTTGCAGTTTTTTATGTTATTGATCTCCAATTTTATTGCACTATCATCTGATAATATACAGGGCGTAATTTCAATTCTTTTACATTTACTTAGACATGTCCTATGAGGTAGCATATGTCCTATTTTGGAGAATGACTCGTGTACAGCTGAAAAGAATGTGTATTCTGATTTTGTGGGGTGGAACACTATATAAACATCTACTAAGTCCATTTGTTTAATAGCTTGATTCAGTTCTAGAATTTCATTTTTGACTTTTTGTCTAGATGATCTGTCTATTTGTAATAGTGGAGTATTAAGGTTCTCCACTACAATTGTATTAGTACTTATTTAGTTTTTCATGTCCATTAATATTTGTTTTGTATAGTTGGGGGCATTCGTATTTGGTGCCTATATATTTATGACTGTCATCTCTTCCTCTTGGATTGTTCCTTTCACAAGGATGTAGTGACCATCTTTGTCTCTCTTAATTATTTTTGGTTTGAAATCTACTTTGTTGGCAAATAAGATTGCTATGCCTGGATTTTTCTGGTTTCCTGTGGCGTGGAGAACTGTTTTCCATCCTTTTACTTTCAGCCTATGAATTTCTTTTTGAGTTAGGTATGTTTCTTGTATACAGCATATTGCTGGATTTTGCTTCTTAATCCATTCTGTCCGTGTATTTCTTTTGATTGGTGAATTGAGGCCATTAACATTGATAGTTATAATTGACAGATATTGACTCATTCTTGTCATGATGTTTTACTGTTGTTGGCTCTTTTATTTCTTATTTTTTTCCCCCTTTTCCTTTTGTTTTCAGCCTTGCCTGGTGGCTTCCCTCTGTTGGGCCCTATGGAGTTGTGACCTTCATTGTCTTTTTCTAGGATATTGCTTAGAATTGTTTGGAATGCTGGTTTGGTGTTCATGAAATTTCTCAGGCGTTCTTTGTCGTGGAAGTATCTAATTTCCCCATCAATTTTGAAAGCTAATTTTGCAGGATACAACAGTCTCGGTTGGAAGTTATTTTCTTTTAGGGCTTGAAATACTTCACTCCAGTCTCTCCTTGATTTGAGGGTTTGTGTTGAGAAGTCTGCCGTGATTCTGGTGGGCTTTCCTTTGTAGGTGATTTGTTTCTTTTTTTCTAACTGCTTGTAGGATTTTGTTCTTCTGTTGGGTTTCTGGGATCTTGACTATTATATGTCTAGGTGTAGATTTTTTTTTTTTGATAATGGCTAGTTGGAGTTCTATATGCCTCACTTATCTGTATGTCCAATTCTCTACTTCTCTCTGGGAAGTTTTCTGCTATTCTGTGAACAGTTTTTTTATGTCAATTGTACTTTCTCCTGTTTTTTCCTGGACTCCTATCAGTCTTTTTTTTTTTTTTCCACATTTGAGATTTTATTGGTTGTGTTGAGGATCAGTACAGACACTTCACTTTGTACACAATTTTTAACACACATACTGAAAATCTCAAAAACTATGTATTGTTTCTTTTTCAGTTATTCCAGTGAATTTCTAGCTTCAAATTTGGAGGCAAATTTTCCATCAAAGGATTAAGTACCAGTATCTTTGAATGCTGATGAAGTGTTACTTAAGTCTCATCAATTCACAATTTCTTATCATATGCATTACATACTCAAATTTTCAATCTTTCACAGCACATTAGCAAAATTAGGCAAACTGGACTAGCACAACCCAAAAAGATGTTACAGAGTGCACACAATTCTGACAGGGCTATGATCAGGAAGTATTTTTCTTTAGGAAACAATTCTACTAAAATTCTACTAAAAACATGGGAATAGAAGTCATTTAAAATATCCAAGACATATTAAATGCACAACTGTGACTCCAAATTACCATTTAGTATGCTTTATATTGCAGGATATAAAACTAACCCCTACCTATGGAATGTTAAGCCGATACCCAGGACAGTCAAAGCCTGCCATAATTCAATATCCCACTATTTTCTGGTTGTACCAAAAAATAAACAACCAGCAAATTATTTCACCTCTAAAAGAAAATCATTTACACTCAAAAAATGCGATGAGGTAGGATTCTCTCCTTTTTGAAAATGTTTCTAGAGCTACTAAAAAACTTGCATTTACAAAATAGTTGATAAAAATATTCCTCTGGATTGTACAAGAAGGGAGACAGGGAGCACTGATAAGACGCGGTGTGCTCAGTCAGACTTGGCTTCTTTCTCTTCCGTTTCATCAGAGGCTGCACTTTCCTCGTTTTTAGTTTCTCCGTTTTCCGTGGGTAAATCCTCCTTAGGTTCTTGATTAGCCACTTCAGCCTGTTTTCCTTTTGGTCCCCTTTTCCCTTTTGCTTGCACTTTTTTGTTGAAAGATTTATCCTTTCTTACTGTCTTTTTTGGCTTCGTTTCCACTTTTGCAGGAGCAGGTTTAGCCGACAGCCTTGCCGATCTCCTCTTGGGCTCCTCCTTTCCCGCCCCTTCAGCGGAGCTGACCGTCCTCTTGGTCATTTTGGTGTTGCGGAGTGTGCGTGCGGAAGCTGCGGCCCGCGGCCCGCGGGAGCCTTGTGGAGCTACGCTGCTCAGCCACTGCCGCTCCTCCTGCCACCCACTCCTATCAGTCTTATGTTATTCTTCTTTGCATCATCTAGCAGCTGCTGGATTGATTTCTCGTGCTCCCTTACTATTTTTAAGAAATCTCTATTTTCATGGTCACTAACTCAATCCTGTCTTCTATATCTGATACTCTATCTTCACATTCCCTTGATCTACTGTGAATGCTTTCAATGGAGTTTTTAATCTTCTGGCTATCTGTTTGAATCTGTTTCATGGATTCCATTTCTTTCTTATGTTGGGCGATCATGTTTTCCATTTCTTTCTTATGCTGGGCTTTCAGGGCTTCTAGCATGTTTCTGACCTCATCTATTTTTTTTTTATCTGTTTCTGTTCTAGAACCTCTATTCATGTCTTTCACTCTGTTCACCATCTCTGTAGTTATCTGGGAGATTATTTCTGCTTTAAATTTTTCTAGAGCCTCATTCATCTGTTTTGTTATTTCCTGTGCTATCAGTTCAGGGTGTCCAGGTGGTTGATTATCATATTTTTCCACCTCGTTTTCTCCAGGATTTGCCTTTTGTGGGGTGGAAGCCTGAGTTTGTACCTTGCTTAAATGTCTTCTCATTTTTGTATTTGGTACTGTCCTTGGTTTAATTCCTGGGTTGATACTTCAAAATTGGTTATTGTAAGTATCTTTGTTGCTTGTGTTTAGAACCCTTGTGAAATGATTGCTTTTCAGAGGTGTCTTCCAGATATATCTTTTCTTTAGGTTTTGAGTCTCTAATGACCCTGAGGCTATCTCATTTTCATTATACCAGGAAGGTACTCACAACATCTTAGCCCAAATGATACAATCAGCAACACCATAGCATCAAGCACTGCTTAGAAAATGACAATTTGTGGTAGTTATTAATCTATCACCTTTAACTGTCTGAATTAAATAAAAATCGAGGACCAACACAACATATGTTTATAGTGAATAAACTCTTCAATATAGCAACTTTACTCTTCAGGATGGGGAGTTAGAAGGAGTTGGGGAGGGAGGGACAGATAGGTAGAAGGATCAGGAAAGGTTAGCAGTGAGCCCAGAAGATACAGGAAGATCACACAAACTCTAAGAAACTATTGAAGGCAAGAGGAAAAGGCAGAATCAAAGAACAAAGATGTGAATAGATCAACCTAATAGCAATAGGAAGGTTAGATACTGCATTTACTTTCCATTAAAATTAATGATAATCAAGAGAAGGAAAAAGAGAAGAAAAGAAAAGTAAGGAGAAATGCAAATTTGTTCCAGAAAGGAACAAAATGGGAGATGAAGAACAATGTGGGACAGCGTGAGAATGAGTGAGAGAAAGAAAAGAGAAAAGAAAAAAAAAAGAAGAGAAAAATAGATTTCGAAAAGAGTAGAAAAAAATAAAAATTAAGAATTAAAAATAAGAGAAAAGGCCAGGGAGTTAGCTCAGTGTTTCTGCCGCCTGCCTCGCAAGCATAAGGTCCCAAGTTCAATCCCTGGTACCAAAAAAAAAAGAGAGAGAAAAAAATTTTTTTGGAAATAACAAAATAAAAATGAAGGGCCTCCTTCAGGGTATGTCTTTGCTATCACAAAAGACAACGTGGGCAGACTGTGCAGATATAAGTCAGTGAGTCTCAGCAAGCTAGTAGCAGACCTGAGATTCAGGCAGATTTCTGGCTGCAAGTCCCAAGTTGAACTTCTTCTCCTCCTGCAGGGTTGAACTCTGCAAGGTTCTATTGAAGGTTCTAGCTGCCTTTACCCTGAAGATAGTTCAGGTTCTGATGGGGGGTGATGATCCTTCCAACTTACCAAGTAGGGTGGTCTGGTGTGCCTTTATTGCAGAGATTCTCTTCACTTTTCCAGTGGGCTTCAGTTTTTGAGGAGCCTAAGAGAGGCCCTCTCTCTGTTGCTCACTCCTGCTCTATCTTGTGGAGCTCAGGACAATGGTTCTTTAATGTGCCTTTGTAGTGTTGAACAGGGTAGCAATAGAACCAAAAGGCCAGAGGCGTGGGGGGAGGGAACCGGGCCCCGCAGGCGCTAAGCTGGTCTCCTTGTGAGGAGCTCGGGTGGGGGAGGGGGTTCCAAACTGTGTGGGGTCCACACCCTATGCTCTCCTCGCCCTCCGGTCACTGTAGGCGGAGCCCGGGACACACCACGGTTTTTTGTCACCTCGGTCCTCACCTTGTGCTGCCTGGTCGCGTTGTGCGGAGCGTGGAGACAGAGCGGGGGCACTGAGCCGTGCTGGGTCCTCACTCTGTACCCTCTGGTCACGGTAGGCGGAGCCCGGGTCCCCAACGTATGTTTATAGTGAATAAACTCTTCAATGTAGCAACTTTGCCCTTTGGAATGGGGAGTTAGAAGGAGTTGGGGAGGGAGGGATGGGTAGGTAGAAGGGTAGGAGAAGGTTAGCAGTGAGGCCAGAGGACACACGTGAGAGAAGGAAAAAAAAGAAAAGAAAAATAAGAAATACGAATTAGGGCCAGAACAGGAACACAAAGGGAGATGAAGAACAATGTGGTACAGCGAGGGAGCGAGGGAGGGAGAGAGGGAGGGAGGGAGGGAGAGAGAGAGAGAGAGAGAGAGAAGAGAAAAGAGAGATTTAGAAATTTTAAAAGAGTGGAAAAAAATTAAAAATAAGAGCAAAAAATAGTGGTAATTTCGAAAATAACAAAAGATAAAAATGAGTGGCCTCCTTTGGGGTATGTCTCTGCTGTCACAATAGACAACGTGGGCAGCAGTGTGCAGGTCAATGAGTCTCAGTAAGCCAGTCACAGACCCATGAGATTCAGGCAGATTTCTGGCTGCAAGTCCCAAGTTGAGCTCCCTGTCCTCCTGCAGGGTTGAACTGTGCAAGGTTTTATTGCAGGTTCCAGCTGCCTTTCCGCTGAAAATAGTCCAGGTTCCAATGGTAGGTGATGATCCCTCCAATTTAACAAGTAGGGTGGTCTGGTGTGCCTTTATTGCAGAGATTCTCTTCACTTTTCCAGTAGGCTTCAGTTTTCATCGAGGAGCCTGAGAGAAGCCCTCTCTCTGTTGTTCACTTCTGCAGCTCAGGACAATGGCCTTTATGTCCCCCTGTGCCTCTGTAGTGTGGAGCCAGGTAGCTGCACAGCCAAGAAGCCAGAGGTGAGGGCGGGGGCACCTCTGTTGATTCAGGAGCCTGGCTCCACAGGTGGCTGGTGGGCATACTGGGAGGTCCTCACTGGCTCCTGGTCGCAAGTGGGCGTGGCCAGCTGGACAGAGCTGGGGTCAGTCAGCCTGGGGCGCTCTGCCTGCCCTGCTCCCTGGGATTTTCTTGATAGATTTTTAATTATTGCTTCAGTTTCACTTTTTGTTTTGGGATTTTTCAGGGTTCAATTTTGATAATTCATATTTATCTAGGAATCTACTTCTGGATTCTACAATTTATTGGAGTACAGGTTTGCAACATATTTACTAATAATGTTGTGGATGTCAGTGATGTCTTGTGATTTCACCTTTTTCATTTCCTTTTTTTCATTAGGTTTATTGGTACATTTTTGAGTCTTTCCTTTTATTGGTAAGATTGGCTAAAGGTTTGTCAATTTTGTTTGTTCTTTTGATTCATTGATTCTTTGTATTGTTTCTGTAGTTTCAATTTCATTAATTTCTATTCTGGTCTTTATAATTTCCTTATTTGTACTAGCTTTAGATTTGGATTGTTCTTATAGGGTCTTGAGGTATATCACTAGGTTATTTGAACCAATATGTAGGGACCTTCCTTGCCTCTAATCAGTTTTGGCTTGAAGTCCACTTTGTCTGAAAAGAGGATAGCTATTCCTGCTTGTTTTTGAGTTTCATTTGCATAGAATATTGTTTTCCATCCTTTGATCTGTAGTCTATGAATGTCTTTTTGGATTAAATGTGTTTCTCATATAAACCATACTTTTTGGTTTTGTTTTTGATCCATTCTGCCAGTGTTTATCTTTTGATTAAGGAATTGAGACCAGTCACATTGAGAGGTATTACTTGAAAGGTATTGATTAATTCTTGTCATTGTGTTATTTTCCTGTTGCTGATTCCCTTTTTTCCTCTTCTGCTTAAATACTCACCCTGTCTGCTATATTCATTTTATTAGACATATCATCATTGTTGGCTTCATTGTCTCTTTCTAGGATATCCTTGAGAGTTTTTTGGAGTGCTGATTTGATGGTTGTGCATTTCTTAAGGTGCTATTTGTCACGGAAATAACTTATTTTTCCATCAATTTTTAAAGATAGTTTTGCAGGATATATTAGTCTGAGTTTGAAGTTGTTTTCTTTTAGGGCTTGAAACACTTCAGCCTCTTCTGGCCTCTTAAGGTTTGTGTTGAGAAGTCCGCTGTAATTCTAATGGGTTTACCTTTATCAGTGATGTGTAGCTTTTCTTTAACAGCTTTTAAGATTCTGTTCTTGTGTTAGACTTATGAGACTTTACCAATGATGTATTGTGGAGAAGTTCTTTTCAGGTCATAGCTACTTAGGGTTCTAAATGCTCACTTATCTGTATGTTAAATCTTTTCCCTATATTTGGAAGTTTTTTGCTATTATTTCTATAACAGGTTTTTTGTGCCATTGTGTTGTCTTCTGATTTTTCACTAATTCCAGTTAATCTTAAATCAGTCATCTTTGAGTCACCTAGCAGCTGTTAGATCCATTTTCCATGTTCTCTTTTTGTTCTCAAGGTATCTCTGAGAATATGGCCATTAGTATCAACCCTATCTTCCAGTTCTGACACTCTGTCTTCACATTGGTCACTTCTGTTGCCCATACTTTTGATAGAAGTTTTAATCTCCTGGACTTTTTTTTCATGTCTTTTCATGGACTGCAATTCTTTACTAAATTGGTCATTTATGTTTTGTATCATTTTGTTTACCTAAGCTAGGTTTTTCTTAGTGTGAGTCTATAAACTCGCCGATTATTTATTAAAGCTATTATCTGTTCAGTTATATCTTCTCTGAGCTCTCTGAGCACCTTATTGATCTGGTGTTTTAAATTTCCACTTTAACCATTTTGAATAATTTAGCTGTGTGGCTGGGTGTGGTGGCACACACCTATATTCCCAGCACTCAGGAGGCTGAAGCAGGAGGTTCGCCATGAGTTTGAGGCCAGCCTGGGCTCCATAGTGATTTCAAAGCCAACCTGAGCTACATAGTGAGACCTTGTCTCAAAAAAAGATTTAGCGATGTGGCTTTTGATTTCGTCTCAATCAGCAACCCTTGAATCGGGTTTGGGTAGTTGGGAGTTTTAAAAGGCATTTTCTTTGCCTTGCCATCTCTCTCCCTCTGTCTTTTACCCTCTGAGATTTGTGGTTTGATTATAGTGGAAAGCATTTTTTGCTAGTATGAGATAGCATTCCTTAGTGTCTGATGTTTAGTGATGTCCTCTGGGTGTGGCTAACCAGAGGTCTTTGCCTTTATCTAAAGATCTAACCGTCTCCATTAATTTGGGAGTGGAGGGTACAGTGTAATTGGCTCAGCACTGAGTTCTCTGGAAATGAATTATACTATTGTTGACACAGAGACAAAGTAGATATTGGCATTTCATAAGAACCAATTAATAGCAACAAACGTGCCCCCCCTCCACAACAGCAACAAAATCACTAAGAATAATAGAGTCAAAGACAAACTATTATTGACATAACCATAAGAACCAATAATGTAGCTGATCTATGTTAGGATAAAGAGGTCTGTGTTAAAATAAACATAAACCAAATACTGACATACTGTAAGTATCTACTAAATGCAACATCTGTACCTCCACTAACAATAGAATTCAACAGTAATAGCAGAAAGTTAACTCAACATTTAAAGATAAATGTAACTTAGGGCCAGGGATCTAGCTCAGTGGTGTCATTGCCTGCCTTGAAAGCTCAAGGTCCTGAGTTTGATCCCCAGTACCAAAAAAAAAAAAAAAAAAGATTAATGTAATTTAATGGTTATAGTAATAAAGATAGAGGTGCTAAGGAATGGGAAAATGGAAAAAGTAAAAATTGCAAAATAACAAAATATGAGAAGGGAAAGAGAATTGAGATAAAGGATTCTCTTATTAAGGAGTAAAAGGAAATTAATAGAAATAGATTAACAGAAAAGAACAAACAAGAAAAAGAAGGAAAAAACCTCAGAACAATATGAAAAAAGAGAAAAACTAAAAACCAAACCAACCAAACAAACAAAAAACCCAAACCATAAAGAACCAGTGGTGTGGGGATGATTTCAAAAAGACTCCTCTGTGTTTTTGAATATGTGTTTCCTTTCCAGGGTCTCCAGTCTTGGAATCCAGCAGATATGGGGGATGGACAGTGAATCATTGCTAAGACCTTTCTTGTTTCTACATTCACCTTGTTTTGTGTGTGAATGCTGGATTCTGCCCTGCTTTTCTGGGCATGAATGGTCAATGGTGTCTTCCCTAAGGCTGAAATCACTCTGGAAACTCATACTATCTGTATCTTTCTGTTTATCTCAAGTCAAAGTTTTCTCTGCCTAACTCTATTCCCTGTGAGTTTGTGAGGAGCCCCCCTGCTCCAGAAACTCCTTTGTTCTTATGCCCTAGGCTGTGGCAATCATCCAAGCTGAGGCATGACTTTGCTCACGTTAGTAGATGGAGAAAGCAAACAGATGACAAATCTCTGCCTGATATAGGCAGTGGGCCAGGGGTCCAAACTGATCACTGGATTTAATGGCAGCCTGTTCAGCCTCAGCTGCCTCTGAAAGGCACACACATCAGGCTTGGCTTCTCACCACAGAAGGTGGAGCCCCCAGTCCCTTCTCTACTGAGCTTAAACTTTTCAAGGAGTCTATGTCCATCCTACTTCTGTTCTGTGACTGTCTCCTGTGGCTGTCTCCCACCCAGTGCTATGGCAGGGCAACATAAGAAACCTTGGAATGTAGCTGCTCTGCAGTTGCTTTGCAGCAGCTCAGTCCCAAACAATTAATCCCTTCCCAAAATGTTCTCAATTTGACCCTCTCAGATTTGCTGGGTGCTGCACAGGACCTCCTCCCCAACTCCAGCCTGCTTTGTGGAAGGAGTCACTTTCAGAATAAAACTCACAGTTTTTATTGTTTCTAATAGCTGTGGGCTTCTCTTGGTGCCAGCACTGTAAGCCTGGTCTTATATGCATATACTGTGGGGCATTCCAGTGTGCATGCTATAGGGTAGGGTAATTCTTTGTGGTTGGTGACTGCCCTATAATATATATCATTTGGTGTCCCTTGCCACTTGCCCAGTAAATGCTATATTGCCCACCTTTCCCCAATGACTAAAAAGATCCATATAAGTTTTCAAATTGTCCTATAGAAAGTGGCATTGACTCCATTGAGAAATACTGATCAGGTATTCCAAACTTTATACCTAGATCAATCCAGAAATCAATGTCTGGGGTTTAAATAATCTATTAACCTTTATTTTTTATGTGATAGTCTATAAAATGTTTTGATGGTATTTAAAATATCATCAAGTAAATCATTCAATAGCCCTCTTAATGTCTGTAGGAAATTTTCTATTAGATATCAGGATTTTGAGAAACTAGAATTGTCTTTAATATTTTTACCATTTGATCTTGGATTAGATCAAATGGTAAAAATATTATATATTATATTTATAATATTATATATAGTAAATATAATAATATAATATAATATATTAAAATATTATATATATTATATTTCTTCTTTAATTCTGTGGCCTACTTATAATGGCAATGAAGATGGAGATTATACGCACACCTAAACATACACACATTTATGTTCTCTTCTGACCTCATATTATTTTTTTCTTTCCTATTTTCTTTACTGAGTTACTTAGTTGTGCAATCTCAAAGGAACCTTTATGTTAGTTATAGACATTAATGAGTGGTGCTATGCCCCGTTACTTCTTCCTATGATAATTTCAAATATGTTCCATAAATAAACCATTCCCCTTATCTAATAACGTTTTTTCTTCCTTATTTTGGCATAAAAAATAAGGAGCATGCAAATTCTAAAAAAATTACTCTTGCTTGTCTTTGAAAATGGAAGAAAAATCAACTAAACATGTATCTTTAAATAAGAAAAAGGTAAAAAATAGTTTTAACCAAATTCTCATTTAGTTACATATTATGTTATCTTTCTGTTTTCTTCTAGACTTCACCTATATGCGATATAATTTTACACGGTTTTAAAACATAGTTTACTTAAATCCGTTTTCTGGAATTAGATAAAAGTACATTTACCCATAGATATAGAGTATATAAATGTTGCCTTCCTGTAATTTAGCTTTTTATTCCATGTGGATTATTTTTAAGTAATGCAGATACCTGGAATGACTCGATCAGAGGAGGAACACATTTTTAAGGACATTGCCTTCTGAGAGAGTTTTACAGTAACTGTTGATAGATAACGTGCTTCTTAAACTCTTTTCTGTAAATGGGATTCTTGAGCCCTCTGCTGGAAGCATTTAGTATTTGTATAAAGTACTAGTGTACTGGAGTTTTTAAATTCTCAGTGAAAAGATTTTAAAGACAGAGAACTGACAGCAAACATAAGATCTTGTGATTAATATGCAAATTAACAATTGGCCAAATAAAACTTTTACAAAATTTATATTGAAGGTAGATATTCCATTTGAATATAATAATGGTGAGAATATTCAAATTAAGAAATAATTTGAATGGGTTATTGAATATGTTGTTAATTTGTGGCTATTTTATTTCTTTTGTATACTTCATAAAAATATCCTTTACTATTCTCAAAGTGAAATTCATTAATCTACCAAATACTTGAGGAGCACCTACTATGTATTAAGGACTCACTAGATATTAAGGATATATTGATGGAAAAAATACAAACTGAATAATTTTTCAGGGTGGGTAAAACTATGATTGGAAATGTCGGATCAACACACCATTACATTTTTTTAAGAAGTTGGTACCAGGTATCTGAGTTATTTACATGTGGAGCATAGAGAAATACTTCAGTATTTCATGTTCTGCAAGTTTTACAACTTCAGATAGAATGAATAATTGACTTGTAATACTTTACAGTGCACCTGAAAAGTAAGCGGTTAATCTGTAGTGTACACTGCACAGAAAAAAAAATAGCTATTTGTTTTATGGTAATTGAACAATAAAGCTCCTGAAAAAGTGATGATAGCCATTCATCTCTATATTAGCATGTATGCCTCAGGACAGAAATAAGGTTGTACAGCCCAAAAAGTACAGTGCATAACCTAAAAGGGATCCAAGCTTCATTGAAGACTGTTGCACCTTCAGAGAATTATTGCTTGAATATAACTATTAAGAATCAATTCTTGCTGATTGTTGCTGGAGAAATTCACTGTTCACTTCAGCTCTGTGATCCTAAATCTCAGATGGATACTCATCCTTGCCAGGCAATGCTAATCTGTTTTTGTAATAAGTTTGCTTTGTCTTCTTCCTATTGAGTTTCTCATTCCTTCTCCTCTTTTCACAAAGATCGCTCCCTAATGCCCTACCTCTCATACACATACCATAAGGAAAACTCTCCTTCCATTAAGAAAATAGAAGCAGAGAAGAAGATCTGCATTTCCCCACCATCAAATCCTCAAACTTCCCTGTTTCTGTGAACTTATTCTGTGTATTGCCATCTTTTACAGTGAAAGAAGGTGTCTCTGAGGGGTCAGAGGTTTGGGTCCCTAATTAAGTTCTGATTTCACTCCCTTTCATCCTCTCAGACCTCATTCCTCTAAAGCTCACTTCTCTACTGCGTCTTTCCCACAGCATATGAACATGCTGTATTGCATATCTTTAAAAAAATCCCCTTCTTAATAGGACACACATGTGTGAATACCAAGTAGTTTCTCTAGTGTGAGAAACTGAAAGTGTAAATAAGAATTAAAATGATTAAAACGAATAATTGATAATTTGAAATAGGAAGAAAAGGTCCAGAGGGGTAGGGGAAGGGGAAAGGAAAGGAGAGAAAGGAAAAATTATGAGAAAAGAAAAAAAATGGAAACAAAGTCTATGTAAATAGGGAAGGGTGGAGGGGATGAAGGGCGCACAGGCAATGGAGAAAAAATAAGAACCAAGATACATCATGTACAGGGACAAACACCCAATGATAAATATAAACATTGTTTACCTAAAATGTGCCAATAAAAGAATTTAAGGAAAAAAATTCCCCTTCTTGTTCTTATATAAATCCCTTTCTTGTTCTTATGTTCCTCTTTAGCTACCATTTATTTCCCTGTCTTTCACAGTGGAACATATAAAAAGTGTTACACAAACTTATTTTTCCTCATTTGCACTCATTTTTCTCTTGTATTTTCACTTCTTCAGTCTGGAGACTTCCAGCTTCAGCATTCCAGTGAAACTGTTCTTTTCAGTCACAAATGTTGCCAAATCCAACTAAGCACTGCTGTATATGACCTCTCAGCCTTGTTAATTACGGCCAACCTTCCTCTCCATGGAGGCTTTTTCTCCCTTGGTGTTACGGCTCTTTCTAAATGTCCCCTCAAAGCCTCATGCAGTCTTTTTCAAACATAGTTGAATCTGGAATGTGTGATGCTGGGATTAAGGGCCTGTGATTACTAAACCACTACATGTGAGTTATTGGTTTGGCACCGCCCTAATCCCGGTAGTCTGGATGGGATAAAAGGGGCAGAAAGATGCTGTTAAGGTTCCCTTGTTGCTTTTGCTACCTTGTGTGCACTATGTTGTTTCTCCTCTGCGATATCTGTCTGCCATCCACCATCCACCCTGCCTTGGAGCCAGTCGATTATGGACTGAAACCTCTACAAACTGTGAGCTAAATAAATCCTCTGCCCTTTAACTTTGGGTGTGCAATGAGAGAAAAGTAACTAACACACTTGGCTT
Organism: Heterocephalus glaber; assembly: GCF_053883595.1. Classification (NCBI taxonomy): domain Eukaryota; kingdom Metazoa; phylum Chordata; class Mammalia; order Rodentia; family Bathyergidae; genus Heterocephalus; species Heterocephalus glaber. The sequence continues at coordinate 10,318,368 of NW_028258327.1, read as the reverse complement.
TCTTGACACCACATTCATGGGCTCTTTTGCGTCTCCCTAGGCTTCTCCCCATCATTTCTTTCCAAATGTCTTTCCTTGCCCCACCCTTAATCCTGCTGCTTCAGGATTGACCTGTTTAGTCTAAATAGCTTCCTTGCATTCTCCAGACTCTGGTTATTTGGTACAATGTAAGTCTATTGACTTCCAATCTCTGCCTACACTGTAGACCAGAGATCAGCAACCCTTTTCTATGAGGGGCCAGATAATAAATAATTTAGGTTTTGCAGGCCATGTAAAGTCTCTATCACAAGTACTTAATTGTGCTATTGTAACTTGAAAACTGCCAGAGACAGATAAGAATCTACGCTGAAATTTGAATTTTTACATGTAACAGACTGTTAATCTTTTACATTATTACTATTTAAAATATTAAATTATTCTTAAAAATTAACATCCCCAAATGAAATATTTAGGCATATTATGAATTAATGCTGCTATAAACATCTACATTTTTGTATATATATTCATTTTTAACTTCATTGATTGTGGTGGATTAACTGTCAACTTGGGATGCCCAGCTGAACTGAATCAGCATGGTCTGGGCATGGAAGACCCACCTGAGGATTGTTGCCAATGGCATAAAAGGAGAACTGGAGAGGAAGATCATTTGCTGTTGTTTTTCTTGGAGAGGCTTGCTGCAGCTAGTTTTCCCAATGTGAACTTGGCTGTTCTCATCAGGAGGAGAAGCTCAGGTCCTTGTTGTCTCTGTGAATGTCTGCTGTTCTCATCCGGGGAGCTCTGGTCTTCACCTTGAGCATTGCTTCCTGGCGCCGGTGCAGATCCTTCACCCTGCTGGCCCAGGCTTCCTGACTTCCCCACTGGCCTTTGAGCCTTCTCAGTGCAGTTCTTCAATAAGGATTTGCATGGGACATTGCCTTGGGCTCTAAGCCTTTAGCTGGACTTGTATGGGACATTGCCATGGGATCCAGGCCCTCGGCTGGATTCTTCGGGTCTCTAATGTGTGGACAGATCTCTTGCACTCCTCTGTATTTGACTTTTTGGGTGAATGTTGCGGAATAGTTCTGTAGATTGTGTGTCCTGTATTGAGTCTATTCCCATGAAAACCCTGCCTACAACATTGATTAAATCCCAAGGAGCATGATTTCTGTATCATATGGTAAGAATGTGTTTAATTTTGTAAGAAACTTCCAAACTGTCTTCTCAAGTGGCCGTGTGACTTTTCATTCCCATCAGCAATGAAGGAGAGTTCTACATTCTATAAAACTCTGATGGAATAATGAACAAAATAAATGAAGAGATGTTCCATATTCATGGATGGGAAGATTCCATATTGTCAAGATGTCAGTTCTTTCCAATTTGATCTATAGAGTCAATAAACCCCAATCAAAATTTCAGAAAATCATTTTATGAATATAAGAAAATTGATCATACTTTTTATACAGAGAGGCAAAAGGTACCAGAATAGTCATCACAAGATAGAAGAGCAAAATTGAAGGACTGACAATTCCTGACTTAAAAACTTCCTAAAAAGATACAGTAATCAAGACTGTGTGATCATGGCAAAAGGTAGACAAATATATCAATGAAACAAGATAGAGGCCAGAAATACATTTTTGACAAAGGAGCAGAGATAATACTATAGATAAAAGGTAGTCTTTTCTGCAAATGGTACTAGTTCAACTGGACATCTTCATCCAACAAACTAAAACTAAAGAAACAAGTCTAATTATAGACTTTACACTTTCATGAAAATTAATTCAAAATAGACCTAATTGTAAAATCTCAAACTAGAAAACTCCCAGATGATAACATCAAAAAAAAAATCTAATGACTTTGGATATGACAAAGACTATGTAAAGACACCACAAACGTGCAAGGAATAAATAATAATCTGGACTTCACTAAAGTTTAAAACTTCTTCAGTACAAAAGGCAATACCAAGAGAATGAGAAGACAAACCATATACTGGAGAAAATATGTGCAAAAATTATGTCTGATAAAGAAATATTGTCCCAAATACATAAATAATTTTGAACTCTCAGCAATAGAAAAATGAACAATCTGACTTTTAAAATGGGCCAAAGACCTGAAAGACACATCATCAAAGAAGATATACTTGCAGCAAATAAGCATGTGAAAGGATGCTCAATATCATTTTAGAGAAGTACAAATTAAAATAACAATGAGATACTACCATCCATATTAGCACCCAACACCAGCATCCAAAACTCTGCTGGCAGGATTGCAGAGCAGCAGCAACTCTCCTTGCTGATGGGAATGAAAACTGGTACAGCCACTTGAGAAGACAGTTTGGAGGTTTCTTACAAAATAAAACACATTCTTACCAGAAATCGTGCTCCTTGATAGTTAACCAAAGAAATTAAATCTTTGATTTTCCCACCAAATCAGACACCTCATTCATTTTACTTTTGTAAGTTGAGGCATTTAGTCTGACCTGAACTCTAAGTACCATGGCAACAAAAGAATTTGTTCATCTAGTTCATACACATAATTCGTCTGGTTTTTAACCTAGAAAGGTGCATGGAACATTAGGCTTAGAAAAGATTTATTGATTGAGTAAATTCTTTTGCCTTCAGTTTCCTTATCTGCCATATTAGCATTTTTACTTGCAAGGGTGTTAAGTAGGAAAAGGGTTAAGAAATGACAGAAAACATAAACGAAATGCCCATGTAAGACCTTGACTATAGTAGGCAGTGTGTAAATACTACAAGTAAGAGTAGAAAGAAGTTAGGGCCATTGTGAAGTAGATTTTTTAAAATAAAATTAACAACAGCAATAGTAGCTCCATTTTCTTACCCTATAAAACATGCCAGGTGTTATTCTAATCATTTTATCTGGTTTATCTCATTTCATTACACAAATTCTATGTAGATAGACAGCAGTCATATGTTTGTTTTTAAGATGATGCTAAACACAGATGTTCCAATGACTTACTCAAGTTCCTATGGTAGAATCTAGAGCCATACTTCTTCCACCACTCCTTATAAAGCAAATGCAGAAAAGACCCAAATGAACATGAAATTGTATATTAATGATATGTTTTATATGAAGATTCATTTCAGTGAAATTAGATATCACCAACACAGTGTTCCTTTAATATCCTGTACCCAGTACTGTCTTAGCATCAATTACACCACAATAATAATAAGTCCATTTGGCTTCTTTCTTCTTTCTCTACTCAAACATCTATCAGTGACACAGTTAAGTAGGCCCTAGAAATGAACAATGGCATCAGCACTATTTATTCTTTCAGAGAACTTCTGTCTTTTGATATCAGTATTTTAGTTACTATTTCCTCTTTGGTCATGTAAGCATTATGAAAAAAAATGATTTCACTATGGAGAAGCCCAACTTCATTAATAAAGCTTGATGGAATGAAACATACTATCTTCATCATACTTGAAAGAGCACTGGTTATAAAAGTAAGTTTTAATTATTAATTTGGCTTTTCTTTTAACCTGTAATGACCTTCATGTTTCATTATATTTTAATTGCTAAAAGTACTTCCTTTTCTTAGAATTAGAAGCTATCAAAAATGCGTTCTGCTTTTTCAAATAGCCACATTTTAAGGTGATGTAAGTATATATAATTTATCTTTACATTTTGTTAAGTTATGTATTTTATTAATTTAAACATAATGAAGAAAACTATGTTAGAAAGAAGTAGGTGACAGAACTATTAATCTCAGAGCTTTGAAATGCCAGAATCATACTAATAAAGAAGGAAGCCGAAAGCAAAAGGAGTTTGTTCATAGAATATGAAAGGACTAAAGCTTTTTTCATCTGAAGAATTATTTGACAGTTTTCTTCAGTCAAATCAGGTATCACCAACCAAGTAGTTCTACAGCATCCTATGCCCACTATCGTCTTAGCATTAATTCTACTACAGCTTAATAATTCTATATGGATCATTTCTTCTCTCTCAACTCAAGCACCCAGCCAAAGTATTTAATCCATCCTTCTTACTTATGTTCTAAAATGCTAAGGATACACATGCATTTTTTTAGGGCTTAAAGCAGTCTTTTGAGGTAGATACTATCATAGAGATGAGAATGCTAAGGCACATGGAGTTTTAATTTTTCCTAGTTCCTTTTGCCAGCAAGCGTAGGAGCCAAGATATGAAGTCAGTGAGGCCTGGAGCCCATGGGCTGTAGTTCATCAGAAAATTGTGGCAGTTTGGAATCCTGGGAGACTGATTCCAGCTGGGCTTTGGGATGAAGAAAGACCCTCTATGTTTTGTATAGAAAGTGAAGTTCAAGTTAGATCTTGAAGAACAAGTAGGATTTTCACACATGGACATTAAAGAAGTAAGGAAGTGGGGATGCAAGATGATGAAAGAGGTATTGCCTTTGTGTAGAGAACAAACAGTGAGCTGTTGGTTTTATCCAAGCGACCAGAAAGTCTCAGAATTGGCAATAAGCTTTTCAAAGCCCGTTGCACCATCATGAGAGTGTCTTAATACAAAGATACAATGTTGAATTACCTGATTTTTTGGAGGACAGACTTCTAATAAGTATTGCTCAAGTACAACACTTCAACAGAAATATTTGTTATGTACATTTCAACATAATAGAGATACTTACAAAGTTTTTATTGTTTTTATTATCTTTATTTGATTTTTTCCTTAAAAATAAACTTAAGGTGTCAGTTGTAGAGGTGCAGTACATGAATAATTTAGAAAATCCTTTGCTTTATACACAGGTGCCACCTTGTGGATAAACAGTCCTTATGATTTTGAAATAAAAACTAGACTAAGGGCACTTTCTAGATCTCACGTTTTATATTGCATCTATGTTTCATGTTCCATCTATTCTTTTTTATAGAAAAAATTAATGCAAAGGGCTTTATGTGTCTGTAATATATTTTTTTGAACATCACTCCTTTATTGCACTGATCTGGATAAAAAGATTTAGTGCAGTTATGCTCAGAATGAGTACTGGACCCACGTGGCAAGACCAAGCAACTGGAGCATGATTCAGAAATCAGGCACAGTGATCAAGACTTGGACGTGATCAAGAAGCATTTCACTGCCACAAACAAAGCAAACACATGCTAAGATACACAGGAGGTCACACTCCTCCCCTGCAGAGGCCAAAGATCTTATCTTGTATTAGTGTGAAGAATGGCTTATTTTCTGGTGACCACACATGAAACCCCAGAAGGATTTTTATTTAGTAATACACACACAGTTTTTTTTTTTCTTGTAAAAGTAAGTGTAACACATAAACTTAATTCAAGCTTGATCCCTACCTTCTGGAGCCAGCTCCTTTGGGGTCAAGGAGAAAATAGCTTTTTTTTTTTTTTTAACACCATGCAGATTACATTCATCTTCCACTAGAATGACCAGGGCCTCCAGTCAGTGACCTGACTACAGAAGAGTACAGGGCTGCCTCTTAGGAAGATAACAGGCTCTCTGGCTTCTCCTTATCAGTCATGCCTTGGCACGGTTCCTCCCTATCCCCTACTCAGTCAGGTCCTTAGTAAAGGAAGCAGAAGCACTAGGAAAAACACGAATTATGACCTCTTGACTCTTCTGGATAGCTGTGATCAGTGTAACAGGTACTATGAGAAGTGCAGAGGAATGGAAGGAGGAAGAGGGTGTTCTTTGGGGTCTTAGTCTGCCTGTTTACCCTCACTTCTTGGGCAGCCATAGCATCTATGGCTTTGTTCATGGTCTCTTCACCCCAAGGCACTGCATGGGGCTTGATGAGCTTTAAGTTCTTGTCTAACTCCTAGACAATAGGATGTCAACTGGCAGGTTCAGCTCCATGATGGCTTCTTCAGAAAGACCTTAGATGCTTGACTATGCCCCAAGGCTGTTGTGTGGGCTGCACTCAGGACCTGTTTCCCCTCCTCGATCTGGGGAACAGTTTATTCACTCCAAAAGGGCAGAGTTCTGTCAGTAGTGTCTTGCAGATTCACAGAAAGCAGCTGATCTTGCTGTAGAAGGGATGATTGGTTGCACTGGGAGTGGTGGAACGTCACAGGAGCACCTCCAGATCTTTACATGTGCCTGTCTCCCTGTGCTTGGCAGCTGTTCATACTTTATTGAGGCAAAACAGATCCCCATAGTGTCGCTCACTAGGGCTCTGAGTCCTCACCACTGGCAGCCACATCTGACCAGTGGCATCTAGCACTGTCCAGAGGGTCTGGGCTGCTTTTTTTTTTTTTTTTTTTTTTTTTTTTTTTGGTTTTTTGAGACATGGTTTTGCTGTGTAGTTCAGACTGGCCTTGAACTCACTATGTATCCTAGGTTGGTCTCAAACTCATGGTGATCCTCCTGCCTCTGCCTCCCAACTGCTGGGATTATAGACATGCACCACCACAACACCATGACTCTGGGTTGCTCTTTTCTATACCGAGGTAAAGCAGATATCAAATTCATAGCCAGTACTGCATAGCACCTGCTTGCTGTGCTTCGCCTCCTCATGGCTAACAGGCTCATGTTAGCATTGTGTCAGACACTGAGGGGGTTCTCAGAGTTCCAGATGTTCTTGCCATGGTAGATCAGCAACAGCTCATAGCTACCATTGCTCTGGGTTGGGAATGCAGTGTCCTCTGGGGCTTGCTAGGATTCGGGTTGTAGCCTCATCTCTGCTGTGCTTTCTACCTCCTTGAATATCTTATTATTTATACTTTTAAAAATTCAGTTTATTTCATGACTTATAAACTCAAAATTGTGATAATTGATAATTTTCCATTTTGCTATACTGTACGAAAAAGTAAAAAGAATCCCAAAGAAATACGGTATAAAAATGGAGAATGTGTTTATTGTTATAGCTAATCTAATTTTGATTTGCATGAGAGCTTGTGTTTGCACGCATGATTGTGTTCATGTGTACATATGTATGTGTATTTAGTAAAGTGTACTTAGTTGTCTGGCCTTAACACATTCACAACCGGGCTGTGTTTGCATAGCTTGCTGCCAGGCAGCTTAAACCACTGGTGCTATAAGCATGACTGTCCCCTTGGGTGGCTTTTTATTAATTTTATTAGTTAAAAAGACTGATAAAAGTGATTAAATCCATTTGTACCACCAGTGGTTCAAGGCCCTCAATGGGACAGTCATGTATGTACCTTGGTGGTTCAAATTGGTGGGAATGGATTAATGTGTTCAAATCTTTCAACTTACTCCAACCCAAAATAAATCAAAAGTTTCCTAAAGCAAGAAGTAAGGAAGACAGCTTTGAAGATTTTCGATTTTCTGAAGATGCTAACTCTTTCACAGGCAGAATAAAAGGTCACCATGAGACTTGTCATGGCTATTAAGGCACCGCACCATGAGCAGCTAACCTAGCACCAGGGCATGGACACCTGGTGAGTGTAACCGAAGAGCTGAAGAAGGGAGGGAGTGCATGGATGCCATGGGTCTGTCGGTGGTCTGCGCTTCTCCCTGTCAGACACAGTTTCACCCTCCCAGAGTCTGACCCATGGTGCAGAATCTTACCTCAGGTCGCACACTTCTCTCTCAGAAGTTTCTGGCCTCATATAGTGCCTAGAGATATTGTGGAGACCAAGATCCAGTCTTTTTTCAGTTTAAAGGGTTTTCATTAGAGACTCTGCAAATTCCACTGTCTACTACCAACTCTGCTTAAATTGGTGGCCAGGGGACATGTTTGGATGAGTATTCAAGAGTACCTCCTATAGTTGGAGCATATCTTCAGTGGACTGAATTGCACCTTCTGTAGCACTGGTGGGTATTATCCCTATTACTTTGTCATGCCACCTAGAATCACCATAACCACAGTCCCCAGCCAGTTCTATCCCCATTTGACCACAGTGACCACATTTGTGGTGGGGGTCAGATGAGAACCTCTTCTTGGTTCATGTAACCTTATCTACCACAGGTGCCAGAAAAATTACTGGGCCTGACCCAAGTAATGAGATTGTCACTTTCCTGATAGCAGATATCCTCTTTCAAGCACACACCCTGTGTTCTGCCACCTGGAGGACAGGTGCGGTTGGCTTGTGGGCAGAAAATACTTTATATAAATGGCCCTGTAGATGAGAGACATTCATTCCTTCACCTAAGCTTTGCTCCTTATTGCCTAAAAACTTGTTTGCAAATCTAGAGAGGTCCCAGATTTTCCCTCACTCAACCAGGTGAGCATCTTTGAACGAAGAGAAATGCCCAGCCTACTTTGACTTTTCTAAGGCTTTTATCATTTACGCTGGATTCTTGGCTTCTTAGTCTTATGCATCTTGCATTTTCTTGATCTTTGTCTTGACCACTTTTTGTGCCTCTAAAGTAAGGTCCTCCCAACTGATGAGTGATTGGATGTGTCAAGCCACTTACATTAGCTCCCACTCCAACATTGTGCTGTCTGCTTTCAAAGGATATCCCTCCCTTCGTGCAGGTGGTCCTCAGTTGACCAACTAAGTCTTGAGGAGATTGAACCTTTGTCTTTATTCCTACCCAAGCACAGATTCTTTGAGAATATACATTAGAAAATCCAGTCACAAAAGAACAATAGAGCTGAATTTAAAAGACTACTACAAGTGGGGTTTGCAAATGCTGATTCTGTTTCCATGAGAACCAGATGTTCTGGTTGAGTTTCTCCAAACCTTTAAAAGCACTTAGGGATTTTCTGTGCTAAAGTGTGTTTTTTAGGGGGAAAATACTTATAATGAGGAGAGAAAGAAACTATAGAGCAAAAATAAGAAAGAAAAAAAAATCCCAATATGGATTTTCTGTGTGAAAGTTTCTTACAGTGAGCTTGTTGGATGTGTTACACATGCTATGGAATATTCATCTTGTCTCTCTGTGATATCTGTCTTTGTGTTTGGCATTACCGAGCCTTAGAGGTTATCATGAATGCCAGTTGTGTGAAATGAGCACAACTGACAGGATTTAAAGGCTCACACTAACCTTTTTAATCTATCTATTCCCTATTCTCCGCCTTAGGCCATGCCTCTTCTGCGAGACTAAACGACATCCTTGCTCCTCTGATGGGAGCTGGATTCATTTCCTGAATGTCAGTCAAAGCCTCCCTCCTTGAGGAGCTGGAGAAATTCAAGCTTCTCCTTCTGACTAGATGGAAAAGAGCTATAAAGAATTTTCAGAATAAGATGAGTGTTAGTATTTTTGCCAACTGTGCTTAACTTTTTCATTTCTTTAATTCAGTTTATAGTTCTTTTTTCCTTTCCCATTTGTTAGATTAATAAAATTCATTCTGAATTAAGCATTTGTGCAGAGATCAGTTAATTATCAGATCTTTTATTTAAATAAACCCATCAATGCTGAATGATAGCTGTGTGCTGGGCATTGTTCTAAGTGCTTGGGATTCAAAATAAGACCACATCACTGCTCTCCTGGAGTTCATATCCTAGTGAATAATGGAAAAAAATAATGTGTAACATGCCAAGGGAGGTTAAGTGCTGTAAAGCAGTTAGGAGATGAAGAACAATAGGTGTTAGGGAGTGAGGTCCCCATAGGATAGTCAGTAAAGTCCTCTGAGATAAAGTTGTATCTGCACAGAAATCTGAAGGATGTGAAGGAGGAAACCATGCTGAAAGTTTGAGAAAGATTGATCCAGGTAGAAAAGGCCAATTTGATGAATAGTATTTTTAAAAGGTAGTGCAAGGGGGCAAAGGAGAAAGTAGTGCCACTAGTTAGGAGGCTTCTATAGTTAAGTCTGTGAAAATGGAGTGGATTGGACTAGAGTTATAATAATGGAAGTAGTAAGCAGTGATTGGATTCTTTGAAGATAGAGTCAAAAGGAGTGATGTGAAGTATGAGGAAGACGAGAAGAATCAAGAATGACTCCAAGGTTCTGGCCTAAATAATTGATAGTTGCTGTTTGCTGAGATGGCAGGATTGGGCTAGGATCAGGTTTGGTGGGTTGTGGAAAGGATTGCTCAGTGGGGCATGCTCAGTTTGAGCTGCTTGCTAGACATCCAAGCAGCTATGCTGAGGAGGCAGTTGAGTATAAGAGTGAAATTCAAGAGGTGAGATGGGGGCAGGAGAATTAAATTCAAGTGTCAATCAGTGTATAGATGATGTTAAAGCCATGAGATTGCATGGAACTATCTACAAGTGAGTGGAAAAAGGAAAAATCTGAAAACTGAGCTCAGGTCATCTCCAAAGCAGAGGTTGAGAAAAATGGCTAGGGAAGTAGAAGAAAGCCAGGAAGGAATGTTGTCCTAAAAGCTAAGAGAAGTAGTCAGTCTAAAAAGGAACACAATCTCCTTTGCTAACTACTCCTGGCTAGAGTAAAATTAACACTGATAAACGACCCTTGGGTTTGAACACAGGAATGTCACAGGCAGCCTTAATGAGGGCATTTTTAGTGGAACAGTGGAAGGAAAACATCAAAGGAATGGGTGACAGAGAAAGCAGAGCTAAGAATACAGCATTTGTACACTGAATGTATAGACAACTTTCCAGGGGAGTTTTGTAATGAATGAAGAGGAAGGAATGTGGAGGGCCTAGAGCAGTGTTGGCAAACTTTGTAGAGCTCTCAGGGATAAACAGCCTGCTGCAGCACATGTGTCATGTGTTCACCACAACTGGCCTAGAGGAAGCTGTGGGATCAAAGGAGGGCATTTCTCTTTCTCAAGCTAAGAACGGTAATAGCATACAGTATTTGTATGCTGATGGGAACTATTAAGCAGTAGAAAGATAATATATAATGGGGCAGGGACCAGGCTGCAGGCAGAATGAGTTCAAATCAAGTGCGTATGTGGAGTATTGGGAAAGCAGAATGTACTGATACAAATACAGCTTGAGTGATGATAGGTTTGTGGTGAAAATGGGGAGACAGAAGCGTTGGAGGCTTGAGAAAGAAGACATGTAATGTATGAGTGAAAGAGTGAATTGATGACAGCAATGTTGCTCATGTCGCCCTCCTGTAGCATCACATGGCTAGGAAAACATAACTCCTTTCCCTAAAATACCTGTTAACTGTCCTGTTTCTATAATCTACTAAAGAGCAAAATTCTGAAATGTTCTTTGAAAAACTAAAACTTAGTTCTTTTATATTTTACAAGGTATATCACAAACTGAATTTTAAGAGGGGTATATTGTTCTTTAAAAATCTTCAAATTCTCCTGCAAAAATTAAGCGGCTAAGTACAGAGTTTCACACACAAGAAATGAGAATTGGCCTGTGCAGCAAGGAGAGAACTCAGCTGTTACCGTGAAAGCCATGACCTACTAGTCTGAAAAGAAAGAACTGACTTCCATGATCAAGAACAGCATCAATTAAGTACATAGGGATCTTGCATTTTAAACAGAGTGTGCTACATTTATTCCTTAAGCAGTACTGTATTATGTAGCTCATGGTTTTCTTTTTATAAAAATAAAACAGATTTTGTTGGAGCCAGGCGTGATCCAGGATGTGTTGGCAGCTGGCAGCCACCTACAGCTGTTGGAGCTTCTCAATCTATGTTCCCACTATCTCATCCAGGTATGTGAGCTTGCACACTGCTACTATGCCCTTTACATCTCATCCCCTGCAGTCCTAAGCTGTCCCCACCAACTGGAACCCATTGACATGTAAAGTGTGTGTGTGTGTCTCCTGTAATGGTAGAATTTCTCCAGGACACAAGCTAAGAGACTCCTAGGAGGACAGCTGCAATTCTTGTGCCCTGTCGGAGATGTGAGCTTTCCCCCTCACCCCTCTGTCCATTCCAGTGCCCCATTATCCTCTGGTAGAAGATTATTTCAATACCTATTCACAGGCTTTCCCTGTGGGCTCCTGGGAAGTTGACACTGGAAAAGTTCATGGTCTGAAACAGTGTCATCCGATTGTGTAAATAGACACAAATGCAGGAAAAGTCATATAGTCATTGAAGATTTTGGTAACAATAGCTAATATATCACAAAATCAAATAGAATTAGGTATCACATGAACTTCCCAGCCAGTAAACACTGGAGAAGGGATGAGTGAGGTGCACATTCTTCCTCTTACCTGCTGGCTGGTCAAGAAAGTTCCATGAGAAGGAAGGAAGAAAAAGCTCCTGTTCACCAAGCACCTACTGTGTATTCACAGATGTTTCATATTCAGTCACCACAGCAACTTTGCACATGAAAAATGAAAGATCAGAAATTCGAAATTACCCAGCTTATTGGAATCCGTATGGCTGGTAAGTGGGAGGTCTTTCTGATTCCAAAGGCCATTTTTCCTCTTGGACAAATATTCTTTGATAGGTAGGAAAAAATGGAACATGTTAGGCAGCCTTATGGTTGTAAGGCTCTTATTTTAGAGACTCATGACTAATTTCCTATTTTGAGATTGTCCCATTTCTCCCACCAATCTGACTTTTACTTGCATTTGTTACAGCATTATAAGAACAATGAAAATTAATGTAAAAATAATAAACCTGTAGAATTTAATACTATTATCTTTGTGCACATATCATAATATTAATGAGCAGAAAAATGCTATTTGGTTTCCTGCCCACTTTATCTTCCTTCAGAATCATTTTGTCTGATTCTAAATATGTCCTTTATCATTGACTTCTGTTACCCATTAGGTAGTTTACAAAGGTCTTTCTTAGCGAGACTCTTACTGCATCTTCCCAGCAGCCCTAGGAAATAGGAACCAGTGTTTCCCAGGGAGGCAGTGTGAGGAGTGTCAGCCATGTTCACCAAAGGAGCAGTTCACACACAGTATATGAAACTTTTATCATTATCTCAGCACATTTAGTCCATCAGTAAATGTTTAACTTTTTATCTTATTTTTCCCCCCAATATTGTTGGCAGGTATTGGAAAGTTGTTTCTCATTTTTTTCTGCAAATAGTAAATAGGAATCATATGTTTGACTTGTGAAATTGAAATTGCTTTTATTTGAAATTTCTACATCAAATGCTGCAACTTGAGCTTTAAGCATCATTCACTTTTCCCATGGTAGAGAATGCACGTTGACCAAAGTTTAGTAGTGGTGTTAATTATCGTGATGCATATTATAAATGCTGTGTATATACAGAAGTGTGTAAATTTACACCTATAATTTTCTGTAAAAGAGAATTCCAGGTAAACAGTGGAAATTCATGTGTAATTTTCTTTACCCAATCAGATTAATTTTTGAGATACTTAAAGACTTGTACACTTTGAAATTTAACTCTTGCATTCATTATGTTGCTGAACTAAAGTGCAACTTGCATACAGATGTATTTGTATACAGTTATTATTCAGGCTTCTTGAACAGTGGTTGTATTCTATTCCAGTGGCTGAACATTCACTGTCTTCTGATAAGTAAGTTTTCATTTCATTCTTTCATATAACTTTACTTTTCCCTTTTATCTTCGATTGTTTCAAGATTACAGATTTATACAAGGAAATTTGGACTATTTGAGAACCAAAACCAAATGAATATGTAGAACCAAAACCAAATGAATATGTAGAAATCTTCATTGCTTCAGCTTTTACAAATATATGCCCTGTTTGTGTCTTAGCATAAAATCTCCAGATTGAGTCACTTTGCTTTTGTATTTTGACATAGTGCCATAGATACACATGTCTACTTTTCTGGTGAATATTGCTCAACTAATTTAAAAATTTCATGTAGGGCCATTTTATTGAGTATATAAACCATTTTTTTGTTAAAATGAAAAACCCCCAGTGCTTAAAATGTACCCAGAGGGCCAGGGATTTAGCTCAGTGGTTCCATTGCCTGCCTTGCAAGCGCAAGGTCCCAAGTTCGATCCCTGGTACCAAAAAAAATGTACTTAGAAATCGTGTCCTATTAATGAATACTAATATAGTGTTCATCCATGTTTGGTACTTTGTCCAACTAGGAGTTTTTGAAACCATTTTCCTCACTAAGATGTCTGGTATGTATTATTTTGTTATCAAATTTTCATCATTTCTTTGATTTCCCTGCTAGAGAGGTATAAAGGGTGGACCCTGCACCCCAAGGCCCTCTGTTATCCTCCAGGCCTCACTAAGAAGCCTATCTGAGGACAGGCCTTGCGGGGGAGCTCCCTGAGCCCCATCCTTGCCTCACCATCCGCTTTTGCCTTGGCCCAAAGCTCCTCTCAATACACATAAATGCTGTTGCTATAAAATGCAAAGGACATCTTGAGGCCACTGTGGGCTTTTTCTTCTTGTTTTTCCTATGGTAGAGTGCTGAAAGCAGGGACCCCACACCCTGAGCAGGAACAGTGCCCTTCTGTGTTGAGGACAGCTATTGTATTAGCTCCGAAGACTGAGGCCCTCACCCAGGCTCTCAAAGTATGTTTGTGGGAACAAGAGAAAGCCTGGTAATGAATATAATGCTATTTGATATGGGGAAGAGGGTGCCATAACAATAGTCATCAAATCCAGGTAATAGATTTACAAACACTTTAAGTTTGCATCCTTTCACCCACTTTGTAGTAACATTCCGTGGAACTCTCTCTTAGGTAGCCTATAATATTAGGGTATTATTAAGTATGACCTATCAGACTTTGATCTGCTATTTGAAATCCACAGGGTAGATCCAGTCCCAAATCAAATGTGAATGTATCCTTCAATCTTCCTTATTTATTGGTCTTTCCTAAACAATTTCACCAGAAAGATGTTCCAATTCATTAAAGAGCAATTACTGTCTTTAAAAGTTTTCACAAAATGGATAAATGATCTTGCTTTTTCAGAGTATGTGTTTTTGCATACATCTCATTCACTATTTTATATATTACATATTTTATATATTATAAAGGAAACCCTGAGATACCACCTTCCAGAGTGGTGGACTATGGCAGTGATGGCGAACCTTTTAATGATACAAATAGCCTGCTACAGCACACCTATGAAGTTGCCATATAGTGCCATAGGTTTGCCACTACCACAGTATAGAGATTCCTATGTGTCCACTGGTTTATTGTATTCTTCATCTAAATATCACAAACTTACAGAATCCAGTTTGGTTTCCAAACTCTTGAGTTTTCCCAGGTGGTTTCTGATTATTGAACATATACAGTACATCTAAATATCACATGGGCAATTCAAACTTCATAGATGAAAACCTTCTCTACTGATGGTACCATTGATCTGCTTGTTGTATAGAGACTTGGATACAGTTTTAGATGCCTTCATCACCACTACATCCAGTCAATCACCAAGTTAGCCTTTATCTTACAAATGTCTCTGTCATCTGATCCTTTTCTCCATCACTAATATTTCTACCTTTTTAAAGATCCTCAGTATTCATGATTGAAATTCTAATTATAGTTCATAATATCCTCCTAAGGGGGTAGCTTGTTTCTATGCTCTATCCATGCCAAACCATAATCCCTTGAGCACCATTATCTTTCCTGGGGAAGGGAGCCAATAGTGCTGAGTGTTTTGCAAGCATTCACAGTTCCATTCTGCTAAATAATCCCATAAGGCAGGTGGGTACAGTTTTCTTTTTACAAATGGAGGAATTTAGATTTAGAAGGAGGATGTTAATCTGGTTTGGAAACTTCTACTAGCTACCCTGAGTGACCACTAAAGTGCATTATGTTACCTACAAAAAGTCTTTACCCTTAGCTCCACAGTCAGGGCCTCTTCTCCTTGACTTTATCTCCACTCCACTCAAAGTCCCTTTCCTGACCCACTTTGTTCCAGACCTCTCATCTGAGACTTGCCCTTAGGGGAGAAGGCCAGGTGGCAGAGATCCTCAGTGTCTGGCAGAGGCATCTGGTCTTCTTTAGACTGCACCAAGGAGTAGGAGTTGGGGAAGCACAGACACACACAGGTGCACACACATGAACCATCTCCTGTGCTGCTGCACAGTGTTATGAAGTCAGGGGTATTAGCCATTGGGCTTTGTGTTGTATCCTCTGAAAGTGAGGAATTAGGAGCCACATGCCTTGCTATACACCGATCCCTCGGTACCAGGGATCAAACTCAGGACCTTGCACTTGCGAGGCAGGTGCGGTGCCACTGAGCCAAATCCCCAAATATATATATATTTGATAACTTTCTTAAAATAAAAAAGCAGCTTTGTGCTTTCTGTATTTTGTACCACTTCCTCCACATAGTATATTCTGTTGTTTAACAACTGTCCTTTCTCTTCACCAAGATCACAACCTTTACAATGATATATAATTTAAGTGATTAACAAAACAGAACATCACACAGATTTTTCCAATAAAATCATCAAAGTAGTGAATATATAAACTCCTTTTGATAGGAATGTATTTCTACTATGTGTTCCTAGCAGCAGGTGGCAGTGTGAATCCACTAGAATTCAGTAGTTAATTTAAAGTAAAAATCAGAAAAAATGAGAAGAAAAATTATTTATTTTGCTGCATATTAGTCTTCTGACCTAATCAGTAAAAAAGTCATTATTCACACCACACTGGGCAATATGCATTGTAATTTTTAACAAATAATAGGAAACTGTTAATGTGTTCACAGGAAATACAGTTTTGTCTTGAGCTTCTGTGGTCATTTATCCCCGCACTTTGTGAAATCAGTCATTTGTTCTAATTTGAATGTAAATGACTCTAAGGTTTTACAAATAAGGTGACAGACTCACATAAATGTAATTGCAGGGTTCATCTCCCTCTTTTTATATATCACTCATTAGGTTATGAATTAAATACATCGTATTAAACCAGGGGCATGTCCAATGATGATATTGTAATGGCAAATTACTCTATGCTATTAGAGGTGTATTTTTTATTCATGGACATTAATTTGTCATTAAGCAGCATTAGTTTAGCACTTTTATGAGAAATACATGACCTGCAAGAGGAGACGTGCTGCTGGGATGTGAGAGGAAAGGGACAAAAAGGGTATAGGTAGAGCATTTTATCACGGTAGGGAAAACAGAGGGGGTGTTTGTTTTGTTTTCTGGTTTTACAAGCATGAAAGATCATTTCCCCAGATTGAAGGCATTGTTCTGTTTATATTGTGTACATTTGGATCATCTAATAAGGTAAAGCCCACATTCTTAGTATTCATCATTCAAAAGCCAAGAACTAACATAAGGGAAATATTGAGGGAGGGAAGCAGCTAAATCTCCTCCTCTGTGACGGGTGCTTATTTAGCATCCCTTGTCTTCATTTAGCTCCTCACTCAGTGGGGTACAGGGAGAATTGTCATTTTCTTTCTCCAGTGAAAGTACAAAGGTTTAGAGAATGTTCTTCTCTCATGAGGGTGTTCAGAGACTTCTGGGTAATTCCATTCCTTTTTTTTTTAATCATAAAAGGCTATTTTACTGATTTTATTTTAACTAAAAAGATCTCTTTCTACTTTGACTTTGAGAAGCACTAGATCCTTGAACCACCTTTACTAAAGCTGAGAGTAACAGTGATGCTTTTGGATCATTCTGTGCAAGGCTTGCTGTGATTAGATGATTCTCACTGCCCCAGTTACACTGCAGCGCTCTGGAAAACAGGGAGCTTGCCATATACAGATTTTACATCCTATCCCCTCCCCTCCTTCATATGGCTTGAGCTCAGCACACTTGAGGGAATGAAAGCTGCCTCTATTCAATAATTGTTCTCTGCTTATTATGGTAAAATAAATATATTAGTGGCCTTCTATTAGTTTTACCCATTGAATATACATTTTTTAAGTTGGAAGTACTTTCTATGGCGATTGAATCTGTCACTGAGGACCTGACATATTGTACAGTATTATAATAGATTTATCATTTTAAGCTAAGTAATACTACAATGACTTATAGGAGGTTATCTCTTCTAAACAATATATTATCACAATTTTAATTATTAATTTAATCGTATTGCCCAAATACATAATATATAGTGGGTGTTCTGAATAGAATAATTTATACTTGAGGTTGGGAAGTTATAACTCATGCTCATTTTTCTCCTACATGAAGCCATTTTTTCTACATTAGAGAAGACAAATGATTATACCAACATATATATTTAATATGCCCCTAATCAAAGACACTAATTGTGTGCCATTCCATCGTTCACAAGAGCTAATATTCTTATATTTGGAGAAAGTTTAAGTATGATATTTAGAAAATATATTACAAATGTTCTAATCCTTTGGATTTTTTAATAGTAAAAATGGTCAGAAAGGGTAGAAATATATCAGACCTATTAAATCATAGCCAACTACTAATTATTTGTTCTAATCAAGTGTATTTGTTGTCTGGCATGAGTAATACAGAATATCATATTTGCCAAACATCATTCATATTTGGCTCTGAAATGCATCATAAGATCGTTAGTAGCCATTTTAGGGTCCCAGTTAATTTTTTCATATGCTATTATGTTGGGTTTTTTCCCTAAGCTCACACCAAAGGATGCCAGTAAGTGACAGCCCAGAGGCATGCAGGCTGGCTGAGAAAGTCATCTTGGCATTTTAATGTGTTATGTGGGTAATTTAGAATTGATGTATTGAGTTTTTAAAGAAAGAAAAGAAATCTTGCTACATTTTTCTAATATTGGTAATTTCTATTTTAAGCTAACTATTGTTAGTTGGGCAATTTACAAATCATTTTAGCATGAATTTTTCTTCTGACAAATAAAATGTTTCTGATGTCATATAAATACTGCAGTTCAGAATCAACAAATAAAGCAAACAAATGTCAATCTCACCTAATTCCATTATTAATACTTGGAAAATAGAAAATAGAGGAAGTTAAAAAAATCTCTATTTCATATGAGATATTCGTCCTCCCACCATGCTCTACTTGAAAATATTTCTACTCATACTGAAATGTCTCCCCTCTTCTCTGAGGCTGAGCCATCTTTCAGGTCCTTATTCTATCAGTTACCTCCTATGTTTCCTGTGGTTTCAATCTCTCCTTCTCCACTGGCACCTTCCTTTCGATTTGTAAATAGGATCAATGAAGTGGGAGAAATCTTTTTTCTTCTCTCATTGCCACAACCCTCCCCTTCCCTTTACTAACTGCCACACTATAGGCATTGTCTGCATTCCCTTGCCTTCTGTTCATTCTTCACCCCTATATTCAACTCAGTCTCATGCCTTAATTACTCCTCAGCAGCTGTTCCAACAAAGGTCACCAAAGCCTACTAACTATCAAACTCGGAGCCTCTCATAGTATCTTAATGTGGCCCACTACAGGATTTTGATACTGGTAGCTCCAGTCTTTTCTGCGCCTCTTTTTCTCAGGACATTCTCCTAGTTCTCCTCCTACTTCTTTTCAGTTCCTTTACAACTTCTCCCATTGGTGCCTTGAATATTCCATTCCTTATGGCCCAATGACTGCTGTGCAAGTGTTCATGTCTTCTGCTCACTATTCCTCTCTTTCATCTGACTTTGGAGGTTATTCATCCAGTCACCTCTCTGAGCTGTGTTCAGGCAGCATTTCCACTTGATATCCTACATACGTTCCAACTTTGTCTCTATTCAATAGCACACACCTGCTCCTCTTCCCATTTTTTGTAAAAGGACCATCATTTAAAGGTTTAGATAGAGGTATTTCCCTGTACTTAAGCCTCTTTATATGAAGTCTCCTTCTCTGTGGATTACTTTTACCTCACATCCCTTTAGTCACCCAAACCACCAGTCTTATACTGCACTATGTTTTCATGAATGTATGGGTTTAGTCTCTTAGTAGTTCTCAAGTGTGCTTCCTCTCTTTCTGCTCCTTGCCCTTGACATCATTTAGGTTTGAATTATTTTTTATGGACTTTCCTGCAATGATACAAGTATGCTCCCTGCCTGTAGTCTATTGCTAAACAGTATTGTGCAATGTAAGTTATTGTTCTGAGCCACAAAACAGTTTCTTTTTCTAAAATCCAGGATATTTCCCCATCTCCTGCCTTTTCTCATTCTTCCATCCTTGTACTCCTTCTATCTGTACTCCAAGGATAGAATTTTACCATCACCAGCCAAATGGCTACCCAGCACTTCTTCCTGGCTATTCCACAGGCACTTGACCTTCTTCAGTGAACCAGTCCAGAAACACAGGTGTCATCCTAGAATTTCCCTCTCCTTGTGCCCCACACTCGCTGTCACCAAGACCTTTCAACTCTACCCCTTAATTTTGTAAGCCTCTCTTATTCTATTTTCACTATCATTGACTTAATTCAGACCAGCACTACTTATTTTCTGGACTAAAGAAACTTTCTGCAAACTGACGAAGCTGCCTTCCCTCTTGCTCCGCTCCGGTTCCTCCTCCAAAATTCTGTTTGATTGATTTTGAAAAGTATCTTTTAATCCATGAAAAATTCTGTTTGATTGATTCAAAAAGCCAACCTGATTATACTTAAAATCATTCATTATTCAGTGGCTTCATATAGCCTTCAGGATTAGTTTTATTCTTTAGTTTGGCACACAAATCCTGTCTATTAAATGAAACTTTCTATTTCCGTAGCTTTATTTATTTTTTAACAATTTACTACTCGTGGAATGCCATAGTCATTGTAAATTTCATGCATTTCCCTATACCTGAACTCTATATCTTCTCAAGATTATATTTCCCTCATTTTGTCACCTTCTGAATTCCTACAAGTACTTAGCTTACATGTTATCTCCTCTTCCACAGGGGCTTGAAAAGTTTATCCAGTGACGTTAGATTATCCTCTTTTCTTTAGGTATGGACATTGTTCTAGAAGGTTGAATCTAATCAAAAAGATTATTTAAAGGTCTCCTCATGATCTAAGCTCATGTTTCAAAATTATGTGACCTTGGGCAGGATTTTTAACCTCTTTGGCTCTCATTCCTCATCTGTGAAATACAAACATTGTACCCTTTATGCAATCTACCTTTTAGGGTTGTTGAAGGGTTCAATGAGATAGTGCATACAAAGTTTCCCTACAACACAGTGCCTGGCACTAAGCAGGTCCCCTAAAAAATTACAGCCAATAAAATGGGGTGCTTCACTTGTGCTAATGTGCTGAGTCAGCTCTGATAAACTCTGAAACAGCGTTTGGCAGCATATGGTGATGGGGGCTAGAATTATTTATTGTTGATGATGTCTGTGTTTCTGTGCTTCCTTCCTAGTAGATTTCCAGCTTACTAAAGACTTTCCCAAAGAACAATGCAAAATTATTCATGAGCCTTGGATATTATGCATACAACTGACTATGGAGATGTATCAGTAACCTAATTGTGGAGCTACTCTGTTATACAGTACAGATATATTTAAATAGGCCTCTAAAATATATTTACCTAGGCTTTTCCAAACTTCCAGAGAATTAGAGCATTCTGCAATTTTTCTTATATTTATTGAATTATTGCTAGCATTTTGTTTTCATTTAATTAAATGGTATATATCTATATTTGATATATGAACATATAGTTATTTACAGTTGTCTATATATATTTATGTTTATATACAGCTATATCTATCTATATATTTATACATGTAAAGTATGTGTTTACCTTATTTTATCATATTATAAATAATCTGGCCTGCATTGTCAATTGATTTTCATCTTTTTCTTCCATAATAAGTAGATACAATAGATGAATGGATAAAGAAAATGTGGTGTTCAGACACAATAGAGTACTATTCTGCCATAAAGATAGATCTGAGTCATTTGTAGGAAAATGGATGCATCTTGAGACCATAATGTTAAGGAAAATAAAGCAGACATACAAGCTTAAAAACATGATTTCTCTTATATGAGCAAAGTAAAAGTTAGATAACAGAAAGTAGGGAGATAGATCGTTCTCACATGGAAAGGGGATCAAGAGATAGAAGGAGAGGAGAGAGGGGAGAGAAAGAAGATGAAAAATGAGTAAGATAGTATTATGTACATGTACCAACTCCACACAAGGAATGTAGACATTATATACTGCGCACATGTACAAATAAAAATTTTAAAAAACAAAAACCAAAAAAATACACATTGTCCTATTGACCCCAAGATAGTATTGAGAAAATTCACAATCTCTTTGCATACATAGTAAACATGATAAGTTATTTTCCTATGTGACTCATCTCAAGGCTATTAAAAGGTTTGGGTTTTGTTTATTTGTTGTTTCAACCTATTCCAAAGGGCTAGTCCCTGACAATGCATTCACATCAGTACCCTTTATATTGCTTCCTCAACTTCTGACATACAGTCCTTTCCTGAAACACCAGGTTGGGTAGTTGTGTAGTACCTTGATTTATAAATAGGCTGTAATCCAAATAGAAAACAGGTGGGATCACAACTGGGTATAGTGCCTTGGCTATTAATGGCTTGGCTCATCATTTCTAAAGCAGTATACAATTTTTTGTCTTAATTATGCATTCATTAAAAGCTTTTATACCCAACAGAATAAAGTAAATATTTTTTGATCTCCATAGTGTACTCCCAGACTGTAGATTTGCACAGCAGGGTCTTGATAATCTGAATAAATTGTATTTCCCCAAGGAGTTTATCTTTCAAATAAGGTCATAAAGAAATTCAGCTCCCCCGTCCTTAGATTTCTCTGTGTGCCTTTTCTGCTGTGTGTAATATAGATGTTGGGCACCAGTGTATTTTGTAGTAAGACATACTTGCTCATGGTCCAATATAATATCTCAGTCTGTTCTCTTTGTTTATCTCTGGTGAAGTATTTGTGAAATAAATGATTTTACATGGCAACTATGATTTTTACTGATACTTATGGGAAAACAAAGTCTATGTTAGACAGTATTTCCTGCTGTTCTCCCATTCAGTGAATAAAATTGATGGAATAGGAAAAGCTATAGCTTAAGCACTGTTGACATTCTTTTAAAGGGGAATAAGAACTATGATAGCTGTTGTATGTTGAGCATATACTTTGTGGAGGGCACTTTGTGTACATTTTTGAAATCTTTATCACATATGTGGAACACAGATCACTTTTCCCAATTTTTAGATGAGAAAATTAGATTTGGAGAGGTTATATGCTGAGGCCACCCAGATAGGCCAGCTTCAAATTCTGTGCTTTTCTTACATTCCAAACTAAAGATGCCACTTAAAATTTACAAGGCAGTAAGGGAGACAGAGAAAATATAAAATTAAAAGCCCAAATAAATGTACTCAATCTGTTGAATTTATAATTTTTGAGTCATAAATAATAAGATGACATGCATCTGATATTGAATGGTGGTCTTAAAATAGCCTGTAATTGTACAGTTTTCTGCCAGTTTTTTTTTTCTTCTTTCTAGGCTTGCCATATTTATCTTCAGTGTAGCTAATATTGAAGGATGTACTTTATCTGATTATTTAAATTTAAAAATATTATATAACTTATTTACTACTTAATAAATGTTTAAAATACCGCTTAAAATATTTTGGTGCTTTTGGAGGAGCAAGAGAATCTATGTTTCACTGTAAACTAAGAAAAAGAGTAGTAACAACTGAATTTTCAAAGGGCTGATTTTTTTCTTTCCTTTCCATTTTACATCAATCAACACTGACCAAGTAGGTACTTTGTGAAGACAGCAAGGAAAATCTAAGGAATCTTTATGGACAGCTAGGGAGAAAATGGTCAAACAAATGATACAAGCAGCTAATGCTATTAAAAGTCAGAAGAAGGAGGAGTTCTTTGTGCTGGCATGAACTACCTTTCCCAGAAAATGGCATCTGATCTGGGTTATCCCCAAGAGGAGAAGAGTATGTATATTATAGAACTTTCCCATTTCTTCTAAGCCTTTTAGGCTGTTGAATCAAACAGTCTTTATTTAAATGCTTCACAAATAATAACGATTTGGGACAAAGGACTCTTGAGGTTCTCTGTATGATCTAAAAGAAAATTGTGAGACAATACAGTTCCATTTGGAAAGATTTTAAATATTTTTGGGAAATAATATCGGTAATAGATTTTTCTAATCATCACTAAATACTCAGAGAAGTAAGGTTCTTTTGAATGTTCTGGGAAGGAGAAAAAAAATCTAACATAGACAAATCAGAAAACTCAAGATTCACTATAAAAGCCAGTCCTCATGTATCAGCCACCACAAATGGGCATTCTACCATATCTGCTAACTATTTGGAAAATCCTTATTCCCAGATAGAATCATGAGGGCAGTTCCTAAGCTCCGAGCAAATATTCTCAGAGCCTCTCTCTCAGTAAGCTTTGGGAGATGTGCTCATTCTGCCTAGTTGTAAAACTGTATGTATAATTGAGCTGTCATTTTCTCTTTCCATGTGAAGTTATGTGCCTCACAACTTGCTACTTTTTTTGTTCATAACCTAAACAAACACTTTTCAATTATAATGAGAAAGGCATTATAAGTAGTGTTTTGCAGGATCTACAAATCCTAAGATGCAAAACCTATTTTTTTTTACTATAGATGGCTCCCAACTGATGGTTAACATCATTTTTCAACTTTACAGTGGTATAGAAGTGATACACATTCAGTAGAAACCATACTTCATATTTTGATCTTTTCCTTGGGCTAGCCATAGAATATTCTCTAGGATGCTGGACAGCAGCAGCAAACTGCAGCTCTCAGTCAGCCACGTGGTCACAAGAAAAAGCAACCAGTACTCTACAAGGTAATAATGTGTTGCTGGTAGTTTAGGTATATATAGATGCACTTTCAATTTATGATGGATTTATCAGGAAGTAACACCATCATAACTCAATGAACATAAGTAACTTATTGACAAAGAACATTTTAAATAGTTGGAAGAATAGTTAATGATGTTACCTGGTATGAGATAGGAGACATGAAGTGGGGGACATTAGAGTTCAATCAGTAACAAAGCTTACCATCTCTCTCGATGTTTCATCCCAATAAGCTGCTGACACTGTGTTTTAATCTCACTTTGAGTTAATGTTGTTAAAAGTCAAAGTACACTGATTTTTATACAGAGCAGGCTTAATAGGATATTTGGAATAATTTTTGGAGTGATTTTTAAAAGAAAATTTTCAGATTTTATAGAAGAAATGAAATTTTCTCAAGAGGAGTCTTCGAAATGTGATGTGATGTCAATATGTTACTTTAGAACTTCAAGTTTCATGCTGTTCCATGATGGGCATAGAAACTGCCAGGTCTCCTGATCATCTTTTTTTTTTTTCTTTTTTTTTAGAATAACAAAAAATATTTTACTAAAACATAAGATTTACAGAAGTTTCCACACAAGCCATACAAAATGGTCACAAGCTTTTTTTGAAGGGGGGAATCTACACTTGACAGCAAAGTCACAATGTTGTTAGGGCTGTGATGTTTGTTAATGTTCCCATTTTGGTTCAAACAATCAGCTTGTTCATCTATATCGTCTAAATAAAGTTAGACTTGGCTAGAGAGCATATTCTAGAGAATTGGTTAGCTGCTTTTTAACCAATGCAATTAGATCACCATAAAAGGGGGGAAAAGGAGCCCACAAAATTTTGAAACTACTTTTCCCCTCAAAAAATAAAATAAAGAATACCCATACCACTGCAGCTAACCCTGACAACTGCCTTCATTCGCAGTGCTTTGTACTTAGACCATGATGGGGGAAATGCATAAAAGCAGAGGGCCACTGCTTTTAAACATTTCATGACAATCCCGATGATACTTTTAGCCTCTGCTCATGCTTTACAACAGTGAATCAGGACAAGCTGTAATGTTTCTAAGACCGTGTCCATTAAATGCAAACAAAGAAAGAAGTCTTGGCAGAACAGGAGAAGTGACACAAACTTGATGACCGAATTGACTTAAATATTATTCACGGCATATAGCCTAGTCCATGCTGTAGCTGTTTCTATGGCTTGGGCTTCATTGGTCTTCCACTGCTCTGCTACATCGTTTGCTAATGGGTCGTCTGGATTAGGAGCACTTAACAAAGCCTGGATCGAGAGCAGAACTGTGTGGATCTGCAGTGCTGGGGGACCATTTATCTTTCAAAATATCTAAACATATTCTTCCCAACTTGTCTACATTAGTATGATAAATTTTGGTCATGAAACATACTTTAGGTGCTGGCATTGGATATTATTCTGGAAGAAATAGTTCAAGTTTAAAACTCCCTCCCTCAAAGGGGGAATCCTGGGGGTCAGCATTGACCACATGAAAATAATGGGCGTTGCTCTCATCTGGTTCCGTTTAATGCCAGGAGCTGGTTCTGCCAGCAAACACTGAGTTTCCTTGATGATCCCGCAGTGCAGCCCGGCCATCTTGTCAGATCCCGTCTTCGGCCTCTGGTCTCGTCTCCGGCTCTGCTTGCCTCTCCTGATCATCTTTGTCTGTAGGAAAGCATCAATACAGGGTAATTGGGGTAGCATTTTAAAGGAGGGATGTCTAAGTGAAGGTCATCAATAATTAGAAATGAAAGTTCATAATTTTAATTGTTGAAACACAGCTTTGTTAAAACAGTCACATCTTTTGAATGTTATTACCCCCCCAAATCAGGAGTTGCATTAATATGGTCATCTTTGAGGCACAAATTTCAGGAAAAAAGTGGTATTGCTCTTATTTTAACTTTGAGAGACGTATATTATTATCTTCAACCTAAGTCAGAGTTTTCCACACTTATAGTATATGTTGTTGATGCTTATTTTTCTTTCAAAAGTCAGTGACATTCTCAGAACTAGATGCAGCAACAAGAGAAATAGCTGTTATTAAGGCTGTATTTTGCACAGGTATTCTTAGTATTAAGTCAAAGCATCTCCATCAGATATCTGAATCTTGGCACTTTAACAAGGACTCTTAGATTCAAAGCAGCATGCTCTGGAGCAGATACTGGGAAAAAACTGCAGTAGAGGCAATCACATGATGACAGATATTTCCTGTGTTCTGTATAATTCCTATGCCAGGGCCATGATTAATCTGCAGTGCTGGGTGGGCAAGGAGTTACTGACAGGCCACAAAGCCATGGATGTAGCCAAAGCTAAGGTGACTGCATTTTAGAAACATAGATCATGGACTCTTGACCTGAACCACTGTTGGCACACAGGTCACATAAGCTATAATGTGGATTACGTGCAGTGAATGTGCAGACCCCAGCTATAAGGCTACTATCCAAAAAAGCATAGTAGAATCAAATGAATCTTGGTGACATTATTTCGGGGTAGGTTCAAAGCTACTCTAAATTAGGAAACAAATGTTGTATGAACTTTGCTCATTTGATACCTTGTTAAGTGATAGTCAGTTGCTCTGTTTATATGTGAGACCCATGAAGGGACGTCACAAAGCTGTCATTCCCTTATAGCTGTTCCTAGTTTGGGAAGAGTGGGGAAAAGGTTGCAGGGTCCATTCTTAGCCCTCCTTCCTCCCACTCCCATCTTAACTACCTGATAATCTGCTTTAAAATGTAATTACATTTTAATTAACCCCCAAATAAGATAGTATTTACCTTCTTTTATTTTTCTTGCCATATTCAAACGTTAATCTGGGTGATAAGTTACTTAAGGATCTCATTAGGGGGAAAGACCATAAAAAGGAATGCAATTGGGGGCTATATAAGGTTTAAGAATTATTTGACTTGGAAAAATGGGCATTGTTTCTATAGCTGGTGCAGCACAGAAGACATATTTTATGGTTCTTCTGTTCTTTAACTTGTCATTCACTCACTAAGAAACAAATAGAAGGAAAGGGAGAAGCCAAATAGCCTTAAACCAAGGGAAAATAAATATTATTTTAAAATATTCCCCAAAGAGCAACAGGGTATGCACCATAATTTTGAATAGAAACTAAATTTCAACTGGCAAGCAGTGTGTCAGAAATGAACCATTTTTAGAAAGAAAATACAAAGAATTTCTTTTATTCAAAAGAGTTTTTGGTTTCTGAGCTATAATTTCCATTCAAAACTACTGCCTCTACCTGGGTACTTGGTCATAGAAAAGAAGTGAATTGAGACAAATTCATAATTAGGACAAATGCCATTTTAAAGGATATTAAGATACTTTGAGTAGCTAGTTGATAGAGGAAATAATTTCCTTTTGGATTGTAAATTTTAGGTGGACTGAAATATTTTTTTTTTCCTCACAGAAGGATGATTATAATGTACTTGTCCATTAACACTTTCAGCTCTAGTCATTATTACCAATTTTCCTTCTTGGAAAACTCAATGACCACTGGCTTTGCCTTTGTGTATATGTAGAGGAAAGTTCACAAAGGAAAAAAGGAGATGAAGGAAGCTGATGAAGTATGAAAAATGTCCCAGTTTGGACCAGGTTCAGAATTGAATGGACATGTTGGAAAGACATGGGAAATTTTGGTTTTGCTTAATTACAAATACACAGAAAAATCTCCTGGACACTCTTTCATCAAACACACATGTCTGTTCCCTTCTAGATTCTGAGGATACATGAAGAATGATATATAATCCTTGCTACCAAGGAACTTAGATTTGGAAGAGGAGATAGATCTTAATCAAAGGGTACTTCAAGTGCTAGTTGGAAATCTGCAGCAGGGGAAAGGAAAGAAGGGAATGGAATTAATATGAGAAAAAAAAAAACGGAAACAAAGTCTTTGTAAATAGGGAGGGGCAGAGGGGTTGAAGGGAGGGCAGGGGAATGGGGGGAAAAATAAAAGAACCAAGATAGAGTATAAAAAGGTGCAAATTCCCAATGATGAATGTCATTATATTGTATACCTAAAATGTACCAATAAAATTAATAATATAAAAAAAGAAATCTGCAGAGGGCAGAGCCAAAGAAAGGATGAAATGGGTTCATGTACTCAACAAGTGTGGCTTCAGCTTCTACCATGCGCCCTGCACTGTTCCAGACCCTTGGAATATATGTAACAGCGAACAAAGCAGACAGGCCCTTTCTCCCATAGAACTTATTTACTGGAGCTTGAGGAAGGAAAACATTATAAACAAGCACACAAGTAAATGCAGAAGAAATCATAGATGGTGATGAGTGCTTAACGTGGAGTAATGAAAGAAGTGGTATGGAGAGAAAAGGAGATGACCAGATAAAATGATCAGAGAGAGCAGTGGAAATAGGGATCCTCATTCATAAGAATTTTGCACATGCAGCTTCCTCTGTTCGGAATATTTTCCCTGCAATGTCACCACCATTTTGTTTTAAAAGGTAAGCTTTATTATTACTCGGTTATGATGAATCCAATAGAGCAGGAGACAATTGCTATTTAAGAGACTGTTACAGTTCCCAAGAGGAGAGGATATGCCACACCGTGGAGCAAAGCCTGAGAGTTAGTCAGGAGTCACAGGGAATGAGGAAGAAAAATGAGCAAGAGCCTTTATCATGGTTTCTCCAGAAAGGAAGAGGGAGACAGGATAAGTGGGCTTATGAGTGGCTAGTTTGAGTAGTGTCCACGGGCTCTGGCATAGAGAGGGCCTCTCTAGTTGTCTGATCTTTAGTCCTAGGACTACAAGGACAGAAAAATGGTGTCTCCTAAAGAGTAGGAGCCAGATTGAGGAAATGGTTCAGAGTATTGTTTCTGGTGGCTAGTTTGCCTCTGAAAGCTGTTTGTTATTTCCAGGAATTGCTATCTCTAGGAAGGGTAGTCTCTCCCAAGTCAATGAGATCTCAGATGACAAAGCATCAAAAATATAGAAGTAAAAAATGTAGTAATACATACCTGCTTTGACCTTTACCAAATTAATGTCTGCTTTTCTGTTTTTCATTCCGTGTAGCTTCTCAGTTAAGGCTTTAGTAACTTTCACTATATGTCAAATCCCCTACTATGGGCACTCATAGACTCATATAGCTACCCTTTGTATTCTTTACCTGAGTTATAAGTTTTCATTTATCTGTAAGATTTTTAAAATTGTTATCCTTTTAGCTCCCTCTTCCAGGAGACTGTAGATACCACAAGGCCCAAGCCTTGTTTATTTGGTTTGCTGTGCATTGCCAATTCCTGCCATCGTTCAAACACCTGATATAAATGTGTAGGTGGTTGTCACAGCTGGTAACAAGCCAGAGTGGACAAGGTTGTAGCACCATGGGATGAGATTAGCAGGGTCATAGAAGGCTATGCAGTGTTATAAATTTTGACTTTGTCCTGTAACCACATGGGAAGCTGGTAATAGACAGATGATCAATATGGTCACATTCTTAAAAAAGAGAGAATTGATAGAATGATACTGGAGGCAGAAATGGTAACTTATGACACTGTTGCAGGGAGGCCAGACAAGAGTTATTGAGAGACAAAAAAGAAATGGTAAGAGGGGAGGACAGACAGGACTGGGTGATTGACTAGATAAAGAGAATAATATAGATCAGTTTTGGAGTTCTGAAGTGAATGGCTAATTGTGGCCATTCTCCAAGAGAGAGGATATGGAAAAGGCAGGTTCACATAAAATAGGTTCACTTTGGAATGATGAGTTCAGTGTTACTGTGGGGATATCTAAAAGATATTCTCTTACAGTTAGTTGGGAAAATGAATTCAGCATTTAGAAGAAAGGCTTGAGTTAACACTACAGACGTGGGAACCATTAACAAGCACTTAATTTATAAGTAAATTCTATGGGTTTTGCTTTGGCCGTCTTTTTTGCCCCGGACTTAATGGTGCATCTTGTTTAGGACTTGGATATCTAGATAGATAACATTCTTTATTTTAGTCTCTTTGCATCAGTGATGAATCATGGTTTATGGATAGCAAACAGCAGTTCAATAAACTTTACTGTTCTTGTTCCTCCCAATGAAATCTTCTGTATACTTTCCATGTGACAAAATACTATGTAGTGCTTTTCACATGTTAGCCCCATGATAACTTTAGGAGTTGTTTGAATTTTCCATTTTGTAAATGGAGAATAATGAGGTTCAGTGGTTGACCCAAGATTTGTGTAGACAATAGGTGTCAGAGCTGTATTTTTCCAGATTTACCTGACTCCATGGGCCTTGCTCTTCCCTCCGAGCCTGAGCTGCCTTTGGGTGCCTGTGGTGGGTGTTGGTTTATTCTGCCTGGAATACAATTATTCTTTCTCTTTCTCTGACATACAAAAGACTTCTTTTTTTAAAGTCTAGAAGTATAGATACAAAAACATTAATAGTGATTATCTCTGCATGGTAAAATTCTGAATGATTTTTGTTTTTCTTTTCCATACTTTGCATGTCTTGAATATTATGAAATGAACATTTATGACTTTTTATAACCAGAAACATAATGGCAATCTTTACAAAACAGCAATATTTTTTTCCTTATCCCACAGTACTATAGGCGGGCATTTATTGTAATTTTACCATTGCTTCCCAGTCCCGTCACATTAGTGGAAATCCTTAAAAGTAGCTTTGTCAGTGCTTATTTTTCTTACACATAGCCTTAACAAAAAAGACAGAATAATGATGATTTTGCTTCAAGCTCACAGAACCCTAGTGAGCCCTCTTCAAGAAGAGGAATGTGTGCTATGGCATCATGGCCTGGGGAGAGTGGGTGCTCTTCTTCCCTCAGCTTCCCAGTTTATACAGTTTAACTGTTCAGGTACAAACAGTGCGTGGCAAGGTGAATAGGACTTCTGACATATCTAGAAAGTTTTGGGAACTCTGTGCTTTTAAGGAGGAAAATGGAGAAATGAAAAGGATGGATTGAGAGCATTCTTACTTTATAACTGATGTTTCTTTCAATATAAACATATGTCAGTTCCTTCCTCTTTGCTATTCAATTAGCCACAGGCATGTGTCCACTGAGGCTTTTCAGTTCTCAGCTAACATACCTCGTTAGAGTAGAGTTAGGGTTATGAAAAGGATATCCTGAGAAAATGAAAAGGACTTGGAAGTGTTTAAAGAATAATCTTCAAAAGAAACATAGTAAATCCCCCATTTAAATAACTTTTGGTTCTCTATAATTCTGAACTGAACTGCTTTTAAATTGTAAGGTTCTAATTGGAAGAGACCTAGTATCTCTACATAAAGATATAAAGAAGCCCAATAAACAATACTTAATTACCACTACATAATTCACTCAATTCTTGTAATTGCATGTGCCCTTTTGGCAGCAAAACAGGTAGGGGAAAATATTTTCTCCTAGCTCTACGCTCATCACCTTTTGCTTTTGCAGAGCTTGGAGTTTTGTGTCTGCTCAGAGCACCTCTGCGGGCCAGGCCACTGGGTGCTGCATCAGAACCCTGGGCCCCCTTTGGGCAGTCCCCGAAATACCCCCAAGGCTCTGGCTCTCCATCAAGCTTCTGGGGAACTGCAGAATGACTTAATGACATTAACAAAGAAGTATTCAGGGCCCTGAAGCTGTTAAACTTGCTCCGTAGATGTACTTGCCAGAAATAACTCAAAATACTCATCCCAAGGAGATGGTCCTGGGATACACAAGAGAAGCTTCATGTGCAAAAATTAGTCATTTTTGCTCTTGTGGTAGAATTTACCAGTCCTAAGAAGACTTGAAATACAGGTTTAAACATTACTTGAGAAATCAGTGTTGAAGTCAACTTCTGTATTCCTTTGGTAAAATCTGCTGAATGATAAGCAGAGCTTTCTTGACTGCATACCTGTGGGTGGACCCCTACACATTGGAGTTGTAGTGTATTATAGTGTTTGTCTGTGATAAACTTCATTTTAAGATAAGCATTTATTACTTTTTAGTTGTTTTAACAAATAGAGCTACCAAAGGCCAAAATCTTAGGGCTGGTGTCTGAAGTCTTCTCTCTGGACTCCTATTAGGAATATAATTAGAGTGTCGTCTCCTACCAAAAGATCTAAAATCTAAAATGGAAAATTATAATCATTTAGCCATAGTGATACTGCTGCTGACATACTGAGAGTGGTTTTTATAAATTTTTTGTTATATATTTTATTATTTAGAACAGCACTCACTGTTCAATAGAAGTATAATGGAAGCTACACATGTAGTTTGAAATTTTTTGATAGCATTCCTTATAAATAAAAAGGTGAAATTAATGGTAAATTTAACTCAATATAACCAGAATAATATTATTTAAACATATGATTAGTACAAAAATTATTGGGATATTTTCATTTTGTTTTTCTTATTCTTTTTGTGTATTTTATATTTATAGCATATTTCATTTTGGACCACCATGGATTTAGAACGTACATGTTTAAAATATCAAATATTATGGAAATATATATTAATATAAAATGAAAGTATTTTTAGAACGAGTCCCCTTTTAAAATTTTATTAGTTGGGCTGGGGATTTAGCTCAGTGGTTCTGCCTCCTGCCTCGCAAGCACAAGGTCCTGAATTTGATCCCCGGTATCATAAATAAATAAATAAATAAATAAATAAATAAATAGATTTAAAAATATAAATAAAATTTTATTAGTATATGTTTGCAATACATAATGAATATAATCATAGTGGGGTATTGGTACATGTACATATCACATTTTTATCCTTTTTCCTTCCCCCTCCTGTCTTCTCCCTTTCCTAGGTACTCTTAGATAACTAGAAAATAGGGAAAATAGCTTGAAATTATTTAAATAGGTCAGTAGAGTAAAATATCTATCTCGTGGCATCCTGCATTATGTTGTTGTGATATATTGCTTGTATATTAATAATTATAAGGAAAAAATGAGGTGAAACTAGGGCATAGCCCATTCTCGTTCTACCTAAAATAGGCAACATTGCTGTTGACAGATGTGTGTGCCATTAGGAATTAGAGGCTCCTTGGGAATTAGAGGTTCCCTAGGAGATACTGTTACAGTGCCCTGGCTATGAGTTTGAGAACTTGAGAGACAGGTAGAATTCCTCCAAATGGAGCTATCACTATAGAAATTCTTCAAAAAGGTGAGAGAGAATGCCACTGGTGGTATTAGCACTTGAGGCTAACAAAAAACAAAGTAATTATAAATCACCTACTGTAGTGGGTTTAATATTGAATTATTCAGGACAGGAATCTTTTTTGAGAAATTTCCTTGTTTCCTGAAACTCTCCATGTGAAAATCTGTGTTTTAATTTCATTATGTCAGGATGTATTATTTTTACTTAAAGTCAAACTTAGTCTGAAGTTTTAGAAAAAGAGCAGAGTTAGTCTGTCTGAAAGCTTTGTCATTTACTCATGAGTCCCAGTTTATCTGCCCTTACGTTACCTTTAGTAGAAAAAGAGAGCTGTAGAATATGGTAAGAGTAGAAAAATCCATTGTCTTCATTGGTAAAACACTTCTAAAAGGTTGCAAAGTAATACTTCAGCCAGTAAAACTAGAAATCCCTTTTAGTAAGTCCCTTTTTAGAAATGTCTAAATATACGCATTTCAAGAGGGGCAAAGTGAGGAAAATTTATGAATTCTAGAATAGCAGCAGTTTTCTGCCCAAGGGCTTATAACTGTCATTCCTGTAAAAAAAAAAAAAAAATTAACATAGTCTCCTTCTAGCCCTGTTATGAAAACTTTAGTGAGTCAATCTGAATTTGTTACCTGCTCTTTGTTGGACTGATTTCTAAGAGATCTTTTTTCCTCACTTTTTTTTTTTTTTGCATCCAGGAATTAAATAGCTTTAATTACTTGGATCTGTACAGACTTGCTGACCTCTTTAACCTCACTTTGTTGGAGAAAGCAGTGATCGATTTCTTAGTGAAACATCTCTCTGAACTCCTGAAGAGCCGCCCAGAAGATGTTCTGACGCTTCCTTATTGCCTGCTCCAGGAGGTCCTGAAGAGTGACCGGCTGACCTCCCTGAGTGAGGAGCAGATCTGGCAGGTAAGGGCACTCTGCTCAGGTCCTCTGTTGGCATCAAGAAGGTCTGACATGATAGATGCTAAAGGATGGAGGAGCAATGCATTATTTTCTCTGTGGTTGACGTTTTAGAAGCCCTGCTCCCTTCATAAGTGACTTGAAAATGCCAGCACGTCAGGCACACAGGCCTCAGCCCACTGTGCCGCTGAGCTCAGGGGACAGCAGGTGAGATTCCTCACATTCTCCTTGTGGCTTCCCAAAGCCCTAACCTGCTCACATCAGAAAAAGTGAAGAGATTGATTTCTTCAGAAAAAGAATCATTTTCAGTTTCTGAAACTGAATATGAGAACAAAATGAATTTTACAATGATATTTATGCATATTCAGTATGAGTAGAATCAGAATAAATTCTGGGTTTTCCTGTAAACAGTTCAGAAACATTTCTTGATTGCAGTAGAGAGCATCTTGGACCTTGAGTGGAGTAATGCTCGCCTTGCACTTTGGTGGGAAAAATTTCCCTCCTTTGTTCATTCTGTAGTCATTGCTGTTTTCCCAAGCCCTGCCTTTTTGTCTGACATTGCATTCTTTTCACATTGTCTATGGGACAGGAGGATATTTTGTGTTTGGAAGTTGATTATTCAATTTAGATCCCCTCTGCTCATCCCTAGTGACTATCCTTCAATAATGTACCTAATGTCTTTGGGAAATAGAGCCCATCTTCCTCCTTCCTCTAACACTGTTAGTTTCTCTGTCTGAAACACTGCCTAGACATTTTGTTGCTTCTATAGTGCTCTGCCTTCAGGATTGTCTGAAAAATAGCTATATGCAAAATATAAGGAAAAGTTTCAAGTATCTGTTGGCCGATAGGACAGTAAATCTTTGATATCTAGTATATTCAGAGAGTACTATAATTTTGGCCCAAACTGAATCATATATGTTAATTATCAATATCTGACTCTAGAGAACCCGACTCTCCCTCCCACCCTTCCTTCCTCCCCCCTCTTTCTTTTTTCTTCAATCTGCAACTTCCCTCTTTGTTTTTGAGAATAAAACCTACAGTGTACCTAGGATCTTACTAGGCTCAGGCTCTTTGAAACTTGTAGCGCTCTATTATCACAACAGGACCCCCCAAAAATGACCATTTTCCAGATGAACAAAATAAGGCTTCAGTGTCTAGCTGAGAATTACAGAGGAGAGCCAGCCTTCAAATCCATGTATGCAAACACCTGGCCCATTTCTCCACTGTTCCATATTGTCATGATTTTTTTTAAAAGTCATAATTTTTGGCTTCTTCTTGGGTATTTCTTGGAATGTATTTAAGAAGAAGTTGAAAATACTTGTGACAAAGAGATTTTGGTAGAGATTTCAATGATATCCACCTCTCCCTTATGCCAAAAATCATCAGAGTTTACTTTGGGGTCAGTTCAAAGTGGAAAGTAGCAGAATTTTCTTCAGTTCGTAGTAGAAAAATAAAGACTTAGGATGGATTCTGGATTTAGTTTTTTCTAAGTGAATTGAGTTCTGAGGCCACCCCTCCACGTGGCACTGTTGGAGGCACGGCCAGCAATCCACATGGAATGTGCAGATGTTTGAGTGTCAAGAAAATTCTATACTGTCCACCTAAGAGTTCATAATTGCCTCTCTAAAGGTTAGTAGTGTTATAATGTAGAATTTTAAAAACTGGCTTCTGCTGCAGGCAAAGGTTTTTTTTAAGACCTGGTCCTTAAGAAAGAATTAAAAGACTCATGTAAGTATTATCAATTTAGGCATTCAGCTGGCAATAAGAAACTGTTTTTGCTTTATCTTAGTAAATAAGTAATTCCCTCATACTCAACTCAAAAGAGTAAAATCAAATCAGACCAGCTATATTGCCTCAAGTATAGTTAAGTTCATCATTTTTGCTGAGGTTATACTAGTAATGCAATATACCATGGAAGAATCTAATATTCAGCCCAGGGTGAAGATTGGGTATGCCAGAGGATTAGTGTCAGGGTGCTTTATAGAAGTGAAACTTGATGGACAGGCTGGAGACAGATCTACAGAATCTCATTAAATTGCTGAATTGTTCATTACGAAACGTTCTCACTGTAATAAAGTGCTCATTGACTTTGACAAATCCCTATCCCATGTCTTAAAGACGAACAGTGAAGCAAGGGGTGTTGGGGAAGAGAAAGGAAATTGGCACAAAGTAGGACAGGTAATGGAAAAGCGGATGGTGGAGTAGTGCTATTTGATTAATATGTGCAGCCTGTAACTTAGGTGAGAGCACAGTGAATGTGCACTCATGTTTACCCAGGTGGCTGTTCTGCTATGTGCTGATAATGTAATCTGAGACAATACCTTTTTTGGTGAAAGGTCTAATTTTCATTATTCACCAGACTTCATACAGTCTGGCTCTGAAGACCTGTCATAAGAACCTTCAAATTATCCTTTCAGAACAAACTTTTTTATCTTTCCCTGCTGGTTGTTACCCAGTCCCTGATAAAATGTGCTACAGGTTACAGTAACCATTCTGTGGATCTGTGAATCTGTGAAATTCTGCCAAGATCATACTTTATATCTGCTCTCTTTTTTCTATTTAACCTTTAAAATGTTGTCTCTCTTTTCCACAGAGGGCTTTTTGGTCCCTCCTAGACATTTTTCCCTGTTTTCCAAATCCTGAAACTACTTGGTCTGTTGATAAACTTTACTATGTATTCAGAGGTAACATAGAGACTTATGCCACAATCGAATATCAGATGTGTAAGGACATTTTATTCTCTCAAAAAATAATGTTTTTTAGCTGAGATTACATGCCTCTAATCCCAGCACTTTGGGAGGCTGAGACAGGGGGATTGTAAGTTCCAACCTAGCCTTGGCATCTTAGTGCCTTAGTGAGATCCTGTCTCAAAATAAAATAATTTAAAAAGGCTGGGTATGTAGCTCAGTTGTGAAGACCCTGGGTTCAATCTCCCACAAAATTATTTGCTTTTAAATTCAGTTCAATTCAGATTAGCAATTGAGGTTTGTTTGTTGTTGTTTGTTTTTTTTTTGGTAGGTACCAGGGATTGAACTCGGGTCCTTGCACTTGTGAGTAAGGCAGCAGAACCACTGAGCTAAATCACTGGCCCAACAATTGAGTTTTATGTTTAAAGGCTGGTGGTTTCTCAGGTTCCAGATACCATTATTGGGTTCAAAGAAAGAGGAGATTAAAGTAAGCAAATCAGCCAAAGAAGAAGTATGGTGCTGAAGGCCTCATATTAGTGACTGAGCAGATCCCCACCAGTTTTAATATGCTTTCAAGTTTAGCTGTAAACTTTATTTGAACTTTATTTTAATGGGGTCCTATTTTCTGATAGACTCAACATATAATTTTAGACTATGGAGCCAAGGTCCTGCCATAAGGGGACAGGGGATAGGAGAAATGAAGAGATGATGGCCAAAGGATGCAGAACATTCAGTTCTAAGATGCATGAGCCCTGGGGTACCTGAGTGGTTCTGAATATGTTAATTAATTTGATGGGGTTAATCATTACACAGTATATATGCATATCGATTCATCATGTTATATACCTTGACTATATATAATCCTGATTTGTCAATTAGTTTTAAATAAATAAGCCAACACAACATTTTTTTTATTTTAAAAAAATTACAATGAGGTATTTAAATACTTCAGTACCACTCCCATATACTAGACCAGCTTTCAAAGAGATTCCTGTTCCATGGGAGTACAGTTTATAGAAAAAAAAAGTCTGACTATAACATAAATTTTCAGAGAAGGTACGGCTCTCTAGCCATTAGTATTTCCTGAGGACTTTACTAAGTGCCCTAAGCCAGGATGGAGAGCAAGGCAGAGGACAAGTCTGCTAACTCCATTTTTCTCTCCCAGGCCTCTAAGAGGGAGAGATCCTTGTGGTTTTAAATCATTAATACATCTCTATAAATTATAGTTCATCTCTGAAATAGCAGAAACCAAAACCTGTTTTAATGGACAAAGATAGCATATGAAAATAAAAGTGAATATTTCTTGAGGACCTGTTATGTTCTAGGCATAGTATTGGATGTTAGGTCCTAAAAGGCTCTACAACAGTGTTGAGTATTGAGTTGGAGAGATTTAGTTCATTTTCATTTCTGAAAATGGACTTGTTTTTATTTCCCTTTATTCACTCACGGTTTTCTAATTTTAGTGAGGAGGACTTACTATTTTGTAGGGGTGGTACTTTTCTTTGTTAACCTTGGGATCTTATCGATGCGTTTATTCATTATTAATTTGGGATTTAAGGGTACCTACTAGTTATATTTTGAG
This sequence comes from Heterocephalus glaber, assembly GCF_053883595.1. Classification (NCBI taxonomy): domain Eukaryota; kingdom Metazoa; phylum Chordata; class Mammalia; order Rodentia; family Bathyergidae; genus Heterocephalus; species Heterocephalus glaber. The sequence goes on along the minus strand of NW_028258327.1, from coordinate 10,279,758 downwards.
CCTCACTTTGCCTGGACTTAAATGAATACTAAGACCAAACAGTTAATAGGTCATATTAACGTAAGTGTGTCAAACAAGGTCAGACCTGAGCAGAGAGCATCTACTTAGTCCTAGTAATGTCTGATTTTAGTATGGCAAAGAGGGACCATGTCATCTGTTTTGCAACTGTGGGATAATCCTATTTACATTTATCTTTGATTATATACTCCCAAAGGCAGAGGCTGAGCCTATAGTGTGTGCATCATATGCTGCTGTATCATTCTCTTGCACTTCATAAATAATAAATAAAAACAATAATGTAGAGTTTTCAGATTAAAATGTATTGACTGGATAATAAAATATACTGTTATTCCTACATAAAGTTGTATTTATTCTGAAAAAAGTAGTATACAAAATGAGTTTGGCCTTTTAAAAACTGCCTTTTTCTTATATTTTTGTTGGAAATTAGTTTTCATAAATTATATTGTTAATAACATATTCATTTTGTATTGCTGTAAGTCACAGTCAGCAACCTCAAATGCAATAATTTTTCTGAAAAGCTCCTCTAAGCTTTTATCTACACCACAAAATCACCTACATTACAGTTTGATTTAATCCTTTTCCTCAAAGGGGATCCTAGAAGGTAAACCCAAACAAAAAGCTACTTTCCCTTTATAGTTGGAAAGTAGAGGACACTAGTGATGTACTCAGCTTTCATCTTTTATCTCTCAGATGATAATTTGACCCAAACGTACCTCTGGGCAGGGAGAAGCAAGGACATCAAATGGTGTTATATGTCAAATAATACTATTGTAATACTTCTTATTTGAATATCACATCAGAGTTGTGAGAATGCTCCTGCATTTCTTTTTCTGTTCTTCTCCAATAATACAAATGGGGAAACTGAGGTAACAAAACTAGAAATGAAACTCATGTCTTCTAATTCTTGGGCTCTCTTCACTTCAGTCCATAGCTTCTAAATTCCCTAAAGAGTGATGACACAAAGATGAATCAAATTAATCTTGTGGCTTTAAATAAATTAAGAAGTACTTAATCATTCCATTTACCTGGTATAGCATCCACAAATTGAAAGGATAATGGTTATTCGCCCCGTCTCCATGTCTGGGCCATCTTACTAATTCTATGTCTTATGTCATGTGCCTCATTCATTCATGCCAAATAGTTACTGAGCACCTACTCTGCCCGAACATGTGCTGTTGAGCAATTGTCTGCTATAGGATGGGTCCTGGCAGTCAGTAATAGAAAGGACCAACAGGACTCTATTTTCAATGCTTTTTCAGAAGTCTAATTCGGAGTCTTCTGCTTGCTACTTTCACAGCATGCCTGATATCCTCCCAGTGAGTACTGACTTGTGCCAGACAGTAGGATGATTTCTTTGCCAGTTTCAGGTAGCTTGAAATGATGTGACAGTGGAAAATGAAATGTTTGTTTGGTCCTTTCCATACCACTATAAGGTCTCTTTGCCTTTTCTTTAGTGCCTTGTTCATTGTGAGCTCTTGTTCATGTATATACCCTCTAAATAACTTTGCAAACCTTTGCCAATCTATGTGATATAGCCCAAGTCATAGAAATCAGACGGGATGATTATTTAATCAAAAAATTCTATGGTTAGTGTTCACATTTTTAATAGTACATGGAACTTGGCAACTAGAAATAGAATAAAATACTATGGACTGGGAACTCTTATCTACAAACAAAATTGTAATCTTTCCTAATGTTTCTGTTTTTCCTCAATCCTATTTCATACATGCATTGTAGCACCTTTATTATATTTTTTCCACATAGACACTTTCAGGGCATCTTCATGATATCTCATTCTACTTTTTTTTTTTTTTTAACTTCCCATACCTTAAGCTAATCAAATTTGTACCATTGCTCAATTTCCTTCTTGAAACTTCTAAAGTTCCTTACAGCGATATATAGTGTTTTGTACAAATGTGATGAGAATATCTCCATTTCCTTCTTATTAGATGTTAATGAAGAGAATAAACAGTGGCTCCTTTGCATCCCAAATAGTGCTGCCCAAGGGTGTTTTATCTTCTCAGGGCCCCCAGCTGGACACCGAGTAATGCTGCTGTTTCAGAAATTGGTGTTAAAGCTGCCAGAGTGGATATTCAGTCATACCCCCATCTCTGTTCAGCTAATTCTTCTTTGAGGATTCATCCTGAGTAGCCTGACTAGTGGCTGTGCTGTTGTTTGCCTGGGCTGTATGCCTTTGTGAGACACATGACACATTCATTTCAGAAGGACTTTCCTCCAGCTAATCCTCAGCACTAGAGCTATATGTTGTCAAGTAGCTGTGAGGGGCAGTGATTATCAGAAATTACAGGGGCCCAAACTTGTATTCATGTGCTGCTGTTCCCATGAGTTAATAGTTTCTTTTTCTTTTTAAAGAACAAGCACAACAGAACAAGGTGATTTATGAGATATGACATATTCATGTTCTCTGCTTCTAATTTTCATTGTGATTCATGTTGTTTCCACACTGATATTTTTGTTGTTGCTGCTGTGAGAAGGAAAAAGATGACTGAAGAATATTACTTACGCATTGGTGGCCTGTAGTAATATAGCCACTACCTGGGTTATCAGGGATTTAAAAATAAAACCCAACCATAAGCTATATGTGAGGTAGAAACCCTGAGGCTAGACACAGAAGTCTATCAATAATAACAGCAATAATAATTCTTTACAAGCCTAGAGAGCTTCATATTTTAAAACATTTTTTCCACATACTTCATTTGACTCTCACATCAGCCTTGTTAAGGTTGATGAGGCAAGTTTTACCCAAACTTTACTGGGAAAACTGTAGCTCGTCAAGGTCTCATGATTGACTCACTTCACAGTATAAGTTTCAGTAAGGCTTACTGTGTTCTCTTGAAATCCCTAAAATCCCTAAAAACCCAAGACTTCAAAGTACCTTATACATCTTCTAAGCTAGAGGTTTGTATACATTACCCTATAGTGAGTGTGTCAGGAGTAGACATTTCTAATATATTATTAGTTTTTATTTTCACACATTATGCAACTTTGTGTGAAGCTACAAAAATGACCCCAATAAAATTAGCACAGGAAAGTGTTACTGAGGGTCTTTTTTTGATCAGAGCCTAGAAAATTGGAGCTCTTGATGGATAGAGGAAGAAGAATGGATAGAGAATTCTTGTAGAGGGAGGAAGCTATCTTTCATTTCTTCCAAGTACTGGGTAGTGAAATGTAAAGCAGGAAATGAAAGCTGATAAGGGGGAATCATTTTAAAATCCTATCAAGAGATTTAAATCAGTGTAAAAGAGAAACCAGAGTGTCTTTATTTCTGTTGCAGTGATACAGATTGTGGAAGTCCACAGGCTGTTGTCCCTATCTCAAGCTAGAAATTGGATGAAAGGACTGGAAATGATTAGTCATTACATTTTGATTTTATGCTCAGTAAATTGAAAATTTAGAAATTTATACAGCAGAAATGGACAGTTGGGTGATGGCTTAGATATGGGATTTAAGAGAAAGGGAGAAAATATTAATTTATTGACATTGATAAATGCTAGCCTCTTTCTACTACAAATGAACTTGTAGGTCCATGTCTTGCAATATCAGGCCAGTTGAGTGGCCATAATGGCCATGCTAGTTGGCCGAGTCTAATCATAGAGATTTCCTAGTCAAGATATGCTAAGGGAGAAGATCTAAACTTCTTTGTGGAGTGGTCCAGAGGCTCTAGAATTATTTATGTTTAAAAGAGATATCTGGAGAAACCTCCACATTTATTGTTGAATACTGACATCCATGCACATTGTTTTTTCCTCCCTGCCTTCAAAACTTCTGATTACAGGAAATAAACAACATTTGAATTGAACATACCCAGAAAAGTGGCTATTCTAAAATAACAATTGGTGGAAACATTCATCAATAAAGATAATTCTAAGATTTCTTTTGTGCCCATAATACAGAATTGTGCATCTTCTATGGTGAAGCTCTGCCCCCTCATCTGGCCATCCCTTCATGTCACATAGAGTGGCACACAGAAAGACTGGAGGTGGATGATTATATTCTGGTAGAGAAAGCATAGCCAAGAAGACAAATTTTTGTAGGAAAAAAAAGATTTTGATGAGTTCTAAAGGTAGATATCAAAGATTTCTAACCTTGTTCCACTTTGTTTATAAAAAATATTACAAGTCAGTTTTGGTGAGTGGTAAAGATATTACCCGTGCTTCAAGGACAGTAGCCAAAAAAGCCCTGCACGCTGGAGGCTCAATGAATACAGCCTCTTTGTTTGGGTTCTTGTTGATGAGAAATGCCCATACACTACCTCCTCTGACCACACAAGGAAAGCAGGTAATTAAAGGAGTGATGGATGGTGCGCTAAAGTTTAAATGTTTTAGGAAGACCTATCTTATTAACACTTTAAAGCAACTGAGCATAATATCATTAATTTTGATTAATTCATTTGCTCTTAATACAGCTTTTAATTTGTAATTCTATGTGAATTACAATGTAATTTGGCATTAATTATACTAAATTGACTATAAGTCAGCCAATCACAATGGGAAATTACTCACAGCTGAAAATAAAACTAAAGCTCTCAGGGCCAGGGATTTAGCTCAGTGGTTCCGGCACCTGCTTCGCAAGCGCAAGGACCCAAGTTCGATCCCTGGTACCAAAAAAAAACAAAAAACAAAAAACTAAAGCTCTCCATCCAGAAAGGATGTTGCATAGTTAACAGGCAAATACACTTAAGCATCCCTTTCTTTGGCTGTGAGATTGACACTGGATCTGAGGACTGTAAGAGATTCTTTATTTTGTTCACTGGAGGGACTGTGTACTATTTGGAATAAAGCCTCATATAAATCCAATAAGGGGCAAACAATAAACAGAGGGATTGACTTATTAGGCTTGCCAGGTCCCCTGAAGAATATTTTTGCTCCTCTTGTCCTGTAGGATTTAGGCAATGATGAGGGCCATGCAGTGCTTTAGAATGATTAACACCATGCCCCTTGGATTTGAGGGGTCAAAATAGGGACTTACACTCAAACTGGCCTGCTTTTCATGTTCACACTCTGTGAACCAGCTGGGAAATCCTGTTTTAAACCTTATGTACAGTCAATATCCCAAAGACATCCCTATTTGACCTATACACAAACTGCCTCTAGGTAGAACTCATGCTTAAAAAACCAACGTTATACTAAGAAAACTAACTCTACAGGAGATGATGGAGTGTGCGTCATTGATACAGATTGCTGGAGGTGCCTGTGAGTGACCAGTGGAGATGTCAGGCACTTGAGGAAGTGTAGAGAACAAGAATGGATTTGGAAAACATACTCATTTGAACCAATTGTCGGCTTTCTTTGAAAATTGTCTTCAGAACAAAACTTTGAGATGTTACAAAAAGTCTTCAGGGAGATCTGGCAGTGTACATTCTGGGTACATTTGTGGTGAAAAACTGACCCAAAAAATAAAGTCTAGTTCTCAGAGAACAAATTTGTTAACTATTGCACAGAAAACTCAGGCTGTTTTAAATAACTCTTCTTTCCACTTTGTCAGTTATGTTACCTAATCTTATCATTTCAACACACAATTTAGCAAATAAAATGGCCTAAGTTTTATATAAGTGTTCATGTAAAGAGGTTAAAAACTTCCCTGAATCCCGAGCCATCAGTCACCCTCTCCTCTGTCTTATATTGATGCAGAGCATAATCCCAAAAGACACAATCCACAGCACCATAATCCAGAATGTTGAAATTCAGAAAGATCAAAATCCCTAAAATCTGAAATCTCTGAAGTTCTCTCTCTCTTTCTCTCTTTCTGTCTGTCTCTGTCTGTCTGTCCGATTAAATATGGATTAATCTTTGCAGCTAAAAGGCTTTCCTTTGATGGTACTGACTTAAGTCACAGTGTTCTCATGATGGATAGTTGATTTTAAAATTAAAAAAGAAAATACAATTTAAACACTTAATTTTGCAACTACTACACAAGTATAAATTCCATTACTAAATTTTTTAAGGGTATTATTATCTATAGTTTGTTGACAAAACAACTATCTAAATCAAATATTGTACTATTTCAACTTTAGCAAAATCCTCGTTATACCATGTTTAGCCTGCCCTATCACAGAATTTTCATTCTCTTCCCCTAGATATTTTTTTTAATGTCAGTATTTAGTTGGTGGATTTTAGGCCCTTTCCTACCTCACAGTTCGTAGTGTAGCTTCAGGTTCTTAACCAAAAACGACTTATTTGACACCCTCTGATGAATGAATTCCTTTAATGTTCTTAATGTTCTTATTTTTCTTAAAGAACTGTACAGATGTGGGCAGAGGAACTAATATTGAAGTAAACAGAGCACTGGGGTTGAGAGAAAACATTTACAAGGTGCTCCTCTCCTCGGTTTTATCTTCTCATCGTTTAGAATGCCAGCAGAATAGATGGGTCTGCTAATCAAACAGTACTGAGAGGTTAGGTCATTGGAAGCCTTTTTAGTCATTTTGTACTTTTCAAGAGTGAATTTGTTAGAATTATGCTGAATACCCACTTAAAGCCTCAGCTGATAACCCTACCTGTGTTTTATAACTCTGCACTGTCAGAACTCATAATAAGTCAAACATTCTTTCAGTGGTGCTCATAAGGGAGGAAAAAACCCCCACAAATTTAAGAGTAATTTCAGATCGTAAATGAAAAGGAGAGGCACGACTGTTCATTTGCACCAATCATGCCTTCCTTTCATCTGCTCTGATTAGGCCTGGTGCAGTTTCATCAGACTCCTCCATCACGGAGCTGTCACTCCAGCCGTCTGTTGATTGAAAACAATCAAGGCTCTGATGGCACAATTATTCTGACCCTTTAACTAGAGGCTGCTGTGATAATGAAAGGTTGATTATGATAGTTTGTGCCTCTTTCAGTTTGCCAAGAAGGTTAATTTGGGCATCAGACGGATGTTTAATGGGCGGTTGCTGGCTACACTGAGGTAAATGAGAACGTGCAGTCTTGGATATTGCACGGATATAGTTTGGCTGTCAATCATTGTCATTTGGAGTTTGTGCCTCACACTCTGGAAATCACATTTTATTTTTTCCTTGGGATTTAATTTATTCTGTGCCCTGAGGAAGTTCTTTCACTCAGTGACCTTCACAGCAGCTTTCTCTGCCTTTTTTTTTCTTTTTTCAGATGGAGCTCAAAGGGACAACACATCTAGAAGAGCATTTTTCTTTCATTTTCACTTAAAAATGGAAACTTAAAAAATTCATCCTTATCACTGCCTTCCAAGAGAGCAAATGTTTCCATTCTGATTGTGCAGTGGGAAAGTATAAACGCCAGGGATACTTTGGCCAGTTTGCTAATGCAGCAGCTCACACAGTTCTGCACTGTTTCTTATGCTATCCAGCAAATGTAGTAAATTCAAGATAGGCACATAGATGGAACTGCAGGCTCCATTCGCCTTACATTTCTCTTACTAGCCCATCTCAGAGGAGTTTGTCACATTTCTGCTTTCAAGCACAGCATCTTACTTCTTTTGCTTCCTTGAGAAGCGTGGGGGAGGGGCTGCAGTATGGAGACAGATATTTGTCTCTAGAACAGAGTTGCAGATTATTAAGAATTGCAGATTTCAGTTTGTAAAATTCAGGACCTACTCTTGTAACTATTTGAAGCATAGTGTAGGAATGATCTAGACATCTAATAATGCTGATGTTACCACTCGTAACTAATATTGTAATGAGTTCTATACTTCTTTTAATGCATAGCTTTTAAAAAAGAAAAACAGTAAAAGAAAAAGATAAAGAAAAATCCTTATTTCTATCTCCAGGCTGAGCATATAGTAGTCTCATATATCAGGTATTTGAGAGCTAGAATCATTGTTCTGATTTTTTGTTTGTGTTGTCTTCATTTTCCCTCATTTCAGGGGCATATTTCTACTTAGCCTTGAACATTTTTTTCATGTGCCAATTGTAAAACAATTAAGTGAATAGATGTTAAAATGACAGCATAATAATGATTATAATTTTGCTTCAAGTGTCCTATTTTCACATTATTTACTTCTTGCTTTTTAAAATAAGCTATTTGTTTTTGAATAGTAAAGAAAATCATTAGGTAATAATTCACTCTCACCTGAAAAGGCTCCAAAAGTGAATTAAGGCTTTGAATCCAGTTACTGTTTTCATGCAGGCTTTGTTTACACAGAAGTGCTGTCTAAAATGTTTATTTTAAAACAAATAAGAATAGAATTGTGCATGTGGTTCTTTACCACACTGACCATAAAGGATTCTCGGTGTCTAGCTCTCGTGAGAACATGGATATAATCACCCTCAGGGATGGTTCATAAAATTATTGATTAATTATGCCTTGCTCTTAAGCAATGGAAAATAAAAAGGTAATTAGGAGAGAAATATGTCAATCAAATCAATCAATAGTTTTTTGGTATTTAGAAAAGCAGTGTGAGGTTTAATTTTAATATTGTGATATTGGAGACAATGAATGGTTTTACTTTATAGATCCATTATGTTTGTAAATTAATGGGTCTTAAGTAAAGGTCATTCCTTTTTGTTTTTTTAAATAACTTTATTATCAAACACACACACATACAAAAAATTAAAAGCATTCAAAGAAGAACAATGCAAGGGGAAAAAAACTACAATAATATTCAAATACAGTAGAA